>NW_007246506.1:129093-144325 GCF_000164805.1 Carlito syrichta
CTCTCTCTCACACACACAAACACACACACACACACACACACACACACAGCATTTTGAGGTTTCTTTTCCTTATACAGACACTAAGACTATCTCAAAGAGAAAGTTTCATCTTTGATTTTACTTTATCAGTACCCACCGAAGCAGGGTAGTTTTGTCTGCTCTTTCCAGTAAGGTATAATAGATTACAACAGAGATAAATGGTTGATGGGAAGATAGCAAGAAAAGAGACTATGAACTCCAGAAACCAAAAACAGAAGAAAGTTAAAGAAACATTTGTGTGTGTGTGACATATAAGCAAATATTTGTATATCTAATGTGTGTATGTATAGACATATATTGATCCAAATGTGTTGTACAAATAAATATGAGTTGATTTTATTTTATAGTTTTTGTGTGTGTGTGTCTGCTCTTATCATAGAGCACATGGAACTACTCAATATAGGGACCTTGTCTTTATAAATTATAGCCACATGGAACCACTCAATATAGGGACAAACAAATGTGCACAGTACTCATGATAACCAGCATTAATGGTGTACATATGTATGTTGTGGCAAATACAGTGACTTGTTTCCTTAAAACTGAGCAATGGTTACAAGTGAGCTCAAGTTAATGTCATTCTTGCTAACTTATTTATCAAAGACAATATACAATGGGTCATTTGATCCATATGAGACCCCTCTGAAGACCTGAAGTACTGTTTTTATTTCACCAGCATGCTTTTTATGGGCATTGACTGATTTATACCTGGCATCTAGCATAACACACAAATGTTAGAAAATATACCGGGAGAAAGATCATATGACATGAGCTCAGTCCAATTATTGGTCTGTGAACCTGTAGGCAAATTGCAGCCTGTCATTCCTACAAAATTGAATCTCAGCTTGAGAAAATTAGAGTTTTATGCTTTTACAATACAATTTAGAAATGTGACATAGTGCAACAAGATCCATGTTTAAGGGCATGGACTCTTAAATTCAGTAGGAAAAAAGGGAACACTTTCAGGAAGAGATAAGAAGAAACATTTGGCGTGCTATCAAAGTAAGAAATAATATTTCTCTACTAAAGTAAAGTACGGGGAAGTGGAAAGAATAAAAGAAGATGCTGAAATATATTATTTTTAAAAGAAATATTTCTAACAGAAGCAGTTGAATATGAACAAATTTTTGATATTCAGAAATCTACTTATCTTAAACTGAATAAATCAAATATCATTGTCACTTGTTACAGTTTTGTTCTAAGTGGACAAAAGACAACACGAAATACACTATGGACCCTTTATTACAGATTACATATTTAACTAAAATTAAATTCAGGCACCTTTACCCATTTGCTCACTTTCCTCCCAGTATCAACACCTATCCCCTGCACTCCCCAAACACACACTCAGTTCTCTTTTGTTTTCCCAACCTTTCCTCACTTCTTCCTTTCTCTCATCTTTCTTCAATGCTATATAATTTGCAAACTCACTTTCCTTTATCTTCTAAATTACATTCCTTTTGTACAAATAATAGTAACCACCATTTATAGAACACTTACTAGGTGCTCAGAGATTTTCAAATAGTGGCCCATTTGATAGTTACAACATCATGAGGTAGACACATTATTATATCCATGTTACAGAGGAGGAAAGTAAGTCTTACAAGAGTTAAATAGCATGCCTAAAGACTAGCTACTAAGTTTCAGAACTAAGATTTGCCCCAGCTCTTTTAAATTCCAAAGCCCCTTGTCTTCAATGCTATAGTTTAAAGATCCCTCTTGCTATATAGTGGCATATTATGGCAAGTTAGAATCAAACCAGGACGCATTTCCTAAACATATTTGAAGTGCAAGATGCCAGCCTAGCATCATAAGCAAAAGTGGCACATGCAAGAAAATTTACTTTGTGCCTGTCAAGGTCTAGTCAAGAGACAGAAACCAAACCACAACTTTAACAGAGAAAATGTTATATGTAGAATGTATAGAACAATTCACTAGCTAGTAGTCCTCTCTTATCTGTGGAGAATACATTCCAAGATCCCCAGTGGATGTCTGAAACCACAGATAGTACCAAATCCTACACATACTACATTTTTTCCCATATGTACATATTTATAATAAGGTTTAATTTATAAATTAGACCCAGTATGTAATTAACAAAAATGATAAAATGGAGCAAGAATAACAATATACTGCAGTAAAAGTTTTGTGAATGTGATTGCTGTCTCAAATCTCTCTGTCAAAGTATCTTATAGTACTGTACTCAACGTTTTTCTTGCAGTGATGTGAGATAATATAATGCCTAAATGATAAAGATGAAGTGAGATGAAGGACATAGGTGTTGTGATATAACATTAAGCTACTATTGGCCATCTAACAACACATCAAAAGATGGATCAGCTGCTTCAGGTGATTCTGAATCATCCAGGCCCTGATGATGTTGACGGTTGGAAGTCAAGAACGGTTGATAGTGATGACAAATGAGCAGGTGGCATACAAAGCATTGATATCCTGGACAAAGATTCACATTCCAGGTGGAAAAAAAGTGGATAGTGCAAGATTTTATCATGCTACTCATGATGGCATATAATTTAAAACTTAAGAATTGTTTATTCCTAGAGTTTTTTGCTTAATAACTTAGGACTGTGGTTGATCATGGAAAGTGAGCCTACTGAAAAAGGAAACTGCTGTACTGAAAAGGCACGAAAGAAATGCTTGGGTATTACAAAGATTATAGAGTAAAAATTTCATTTTCAGGATAGAAAGGATCAGAGGGAAAAGGGTAAAATTTTTAAAATGTAGAATCCTGTAGATGAAGACCCACTGATCTGAAACTCAGACCTCTGAAAAACTCATACCCACAGGTTCTAGTCTTTCTCAGCTCAGAGGAAGGGATGTGTGAGGCTGGTAACCAGACCAATAAGGACAAGAACAGGAAGCAAACAGGAAGGTAAGTGCCTCTTCTTTTATTTTTAATCTTCCATCTCCCTCTATTATCTCTGTTAGTAGAATCTAAAAGAGAGTCATCAGGGCAAAGCAAATATGTGGCTGCAGAGTCTCCGCCAGGGCAAGCATTACAAAATGCAGAGTATAAAAGTGGGGGAGGGTTAAGCTGAGATACTGTAGCAGTCTTAGTCCATTGTCTGCTGCTAAAATAGAATACCACAGATTGGGTAATGTATTTTAAAAAGAGATAGTCTTATTTGATTCACAGATCTTGAGGCTGGAAAGTTCAAGAACATGGCACTGGCATCTGGTAGAAACCTTCTTGCTTCATCATAACATGTTTATAGGGCAAGTGTGCACACGGTACAGAGAGAGAAATGGAGCTAAACTCATCCTTGTATCAGGAGCCCATTCCCACAATAACTAACCCACTACCATAATAATGGCATTAACTAATTAATGAGAGCAAAGCCCTTATGACCTAATCATTTCTTAATAGTTCCATGCCTTAATACTGTTGTAATGACAATTAAGCTTTCAACACATAAACTTTTCAGGGACATATTTGAACCACAACAACCTACCCCTGGACCCCAAAGTTCATGTCCTTCTCACATCATAGGATATGTGAGATCTCACATCAAATGAATAAAAATATATTTTATTCTATCCCAATAGTCCCAAAAGTCTAAACTCATTCTAGCACCCACTCAAAAAACCAAAGCCTATAGTCTCATTTTAAATCAGATACGGGCAAGACTCAAGGTAGAATTTATACTATTGTTTTAGCTTGGGTAACAAATTTCAGACGAAAATAAACATTCTCATTCCAAAAGGGAGAAATAGGCAACAACAACAACAACAAAAAAATGAGGGGTAACTGGCTCCAACTAAGTCCAAAACCCAACATAAAAAATAACCTTAAGTCTCAGAGCTAAAGAATAATCTCCTTTGACTCCATCTATGTCATGCTTCCTGGATATAATGGTTAGGTATTGGGCCCTCAAGCCTCAGAACAGTTCTACCCCCACGGCTTTGCTGGGCTCAGCCCACATTTAGCTTTCTTGTGTTGGAGTTTCATGCCTGCATTGTTGCCAGGCTGGAACTGTATAGTGGTAGCTCTACAGTTCTGGGGTCTAATGAGTAACCCCACTCCCATGGTTTCACTAGGCAAAGCATTACTCCAAAGGAAACTCTCTGTAGTGGCTCTGCCCCTGTGGAAGTTTTCTGCCTGGGTTCCTAGGCTATCCACCACATCCGTTGAAATCTAGGTAAAGGTAATTATGTTCCCACAGCTCTAGCTCTTACGTTCTGCAGGACTGCAGAATTAACACTACATGGATGCCACCAAGGTTTATGGCTTATACCTTCTGGAGCAGATGGAATTGCACCTTGAGCTACAGCCATCATGGCTGAGAAGTGCTGTGCTGGAATGTAGGAAGCAAACACCTGAAGCAGCTCCAAGCAGTGAAGCTTGTAGAGGGCACCTCAAGCCCATCCTCCAAAACCGTTTGCCTCTGTGAGCCATGGGCCTGTGATGGGAGGGGCAATCCCATAGATCTTTTAAATGCCTTCAGAATCTTTTTCCCATTGTCTTGATGAATAACACTTGGCTCCCTTCTATCCATGACACTCTCTTTAGTAAATAGTCACTTGGCCACCCCTTGGTTTGCTCTTTTAAAGATGCCTATTCACTCTTTTTTTTTTAACGCAGGATTTATTAAAAGGACAGAAAAGCTCCCACAGTGGGAGGGCACCCAAAGGGGTTGCCCATCCTATTCACTCTTTATGTGGGCAGGCTATGGATTTTCCACTTCTTTCCATTCTACTTCCCTTTTAATTATAAATTATGTCTTTAAGTCATTTCTCTCTTCTCACGTCACTGTATGGGTTAAAAGCAATGAGGCAGCAGCCTGAGTGCTTTGCTGTTTCGATTTTTCTTACATCAACTGTCCTAGTTCATCACTCTTATATTATGCATCTCATAAAGTCCTAGCTCACAACCACAATTCAGTCAAGGTCTTTGCTACTTTATGAAAAAAATGGCCTTTTCTCCACTTTCTAAAACTTTCATCCTCATTTCCATCTGAGACCCCATCAGAATATCTTTTACTGCCCAGATTTCTACTAATATTCTGGTCACAACAATTTAAGCAAACCTTAAGAAGATCCAGACTTTCCCTATATCTCTTGTTTTCTTCTGAGCCCTCACCAGAATCTCCCCTAACACTCCATTCAATGTAATATATACTTTTTAAAGCCTGCTTCTCCAAATTCTTCCAGCCTCTACCCCTTACTAGATCTGAAGCTGTATTCATATGTTCAGGCATTTTTAATAGCAACAGTCCCACTCCTTGGTACCAATTTTCTGTCTTAGTCCATTTTCTGATGATAAAACATAATATCACAGAGTAACTTATAAAGAAACTAGATTTATTTGGTTCATGGTTCTGGAGGTTGGGGAGTCCAAGAGAATGATGTTGGCATCCAGTGAGGGTTTTCTTGCTGCATTATATCATGGCAGAAGGGTGAGAAGGCACACAAAACAGAGAAAGAAATGGGCCTGAACTTATTCTTTTATCAGTTTCCTACTCCCACAATAAATTACTTCTCAATAATATCATTAATCCATTCACAAGGGCAAAATTGGCATAACCTCATCACCTTTTAAAGGCCTCACCTCTTAATACTGTTATAATGGCAATTAAGTTTTCAACACATAAACTCTTGGGGGACGCATTCAAACTATAGCAGTAGCTTATTAATTAGCATATCCTTGTGGCTTACAATTTAGTAGAATGACTAATGCAAACTATTATGGAATGTATCACTTAATTGTCAGAACACAGGGAAAAATGGGAAGATATGATTGAATCCTGTAAACTCTAGTATATAAGAAATATAAAATGTATTATCTGTAAATAAATTTAAATCCAATACTGAGTTTAATTGCAGTCATTATTGTAGACCTTTCTTCCCCTAGGATTTTGCAAACATCTTTGTTGTGCTGCATCTTTGCATTACTTACTCCTAATTGATAGGTCCATTTTCCCTCTTTCCTCTGTGATACCACCATCATTCCTCCAAAGAACTTAGGCTTTTATTAAAGGCAGGAAAAAAATCAGACTTTAGGTGACTTTTGCCTTTGGCTCTATGAAAACACCCTGAAGCATGAAAATACTAAGAAGCTGTCTACCTGCTAGAAAAAAAAAATAGGAAAAGCAAACAAAAATTAATATTTTAATAACTTTCCTGCCACACAAATGCAATGCCTATGGGTTTAGAATAATTTAAGACTACTCAAATAAATGTAAGAGAAAAAAGTGGCAAATTTTCCAGAGTTATATAGCATCTACCACTTTGTACTTACTGTGAGATATCTTGAGTATATCAGCCTCTGAGGCATAGACATTGAATCTAGAATGCTTTCCCTGCTATGTCATGAACAAAGTATATATATGAGAGAACTTCCTTCATGATCTCAGGTTAGTTAATGTCATTTACCTGTTAAATTGCAAATATTACTGAGAAAATAGAAATAATTCTCTTGTTTTAATTACTATTACTCTTTCAAGGCATATAAACCACCAGTTTCACTTTTTTCTTAAGGTAGAACAAAGGCAACCTGAAACTCAACTTAATTTCCAATACTAGTTTCAAGGTCCTTGGAGATAATAAATGTGTTATTTGATTTATATATTAAATGTTATTTGCTAGCATGATTTGTGCTCTTGAGATTCTGGGTATATTGTAAAGTTTGTGACAGTGTTGAAGTGTTGCCTCAGAGTTTCTATTTAGGAAAGGCCTTGGGAAAAGAGGCTTATGTTCCACAAAATAGTGCCAGGGACACCTATTACTGTCAGGTATGAGAACTAATAGTGGTGCTGTGAACACCAAGAAATCACTTTCCAAAGGACTTCCTATGGCTTCCGGTCTCTGACACTGCTGTCTCAGTGTTGAATGCTTTGGGTTTGGTCTCTAACCAGAAAAGTGTTTTAGTAATTGTTGCATCCCAAAGATAATTGAAAATAATAGTAATGAAAAAGACTCCACCATAGTGCTGGGAAATGGGCCTATATATTATTAGCAGAAGCAAAACCACAGTCTGGATGCTGCAGGCCCCATTTAGCAGATTACAATAAGGGAGAGATCAATGACAAAAAGGATTTCTCTTTTCTGCTTGGTTTTTATATTTTGAACCTACTCCCCAAAAGTCCATGAAAAGTCCCAGTGAGAAAGAAGAGTATATAATACATCTCTGTGTATTTTGTCAAAACTATTCAATCTAGCACACATTACCTTGAGAGGTCCCCAAAATGGGCACCCATAAAAAGAGATAATCATGAAAATTATTTTCTTCAGTTTATTCCAACGTGACAGAGAACTTAACCATTCAAAATACCAGACTAGTGACTTGGTATTTGTGTGCATTTCAAAATAAAATTAATGGAGCTGTAAGACTTCTCTTACAATTTTGCAAATAAATTTTATTGTCTTTTTGATAACAAGCAAATACATGATGACAAGCAGCCCTTGAATCCTCCCTTCACATACTTTTTTTACTAATACAGGAGAGTGCTCCTTGTAATAAGGTTTCTCCCTCATATTATTCCTCAGAGGCTCCCAGGAAAAATAGTAAATTAAAGTTTGTACCCATGAATCACTAAGATTTTTTCAACCTCTCTGAGGCAAAGAGATTTATGCGACGAAACCAATAGCTTTTCACCACCTGTCTTACAATGTGCATTGTCTGCACAATAAGATATGTCTTTCTCTCTTCCTCCATGTTAGCTATCCTCTAAAGGTCGCAGAAACTAAATACAAATAGAATGGCATCCAGCAACATGTCTATTGCTAAGAGACTACTAGCCATCTATAATGCAATGCAGTCATTAATGCAGAGTAACATTTCTCTAACCGTTTTTTATGCTCTTGTGCACAAACTCAAATCTGTTTATGTTTGCTCTAAAAAAATAAGTTAGTCTAAACTACAGAGAATGAAAGTGCTAATTGTCATCATCATTATCAAAGACTAGGTTGTACATTGCAATTGTTTTAGCTTGGATAACACCTTTCAGAAGAAAATATCACATAGATAGCTTTGTTTTAATCCCAAGAGCCAACTCTTATGTGTAGATTTAAAAAATATTTATTCCCATGAGAAGTGGATATTGCCTTACATAAAACTCTAAATTGAATTACCAATAGAACTATTAGTCTATGTGCTCATTTATTTGCAGGAACTCAGAAATCCCTAGAACTGAAAGTCTGTTTTGGTCATCCCACTGGCAATAGGAATAACTTAAGAACAGTGTTGGAGTTCACTCTCAAAGCATTAAGAAAAAAGCAGGGAGCTTTCTTTCTTGATGTTGCTATTTTTTCCCCATTCTGAAACCAGCAATTTTTATTATTTATTGTGCAAACTAACCTCTCTCTAGTCTTTCTAGGGAGACTGAACCCTGGTAGCCAAGTTCTCAAGAAGACTAAAATTGACTATAATCACCTTTTATAGTATATTATTTGAACTCCTATAATGGTGGGATGCAAACAGAAAACTTTCCTCTCTCCTTCCTTCATAAGACCAAAGACCAAATAAAAATTATTTCCCATTTTCTTTTCCAATGGGGACTCTTTAATAATAAAATGAAAAGATTTCAACCTTCTTTTGCTGCAGTAGCTCCCAGGCCTACCTAATTTAATGACACTGTAAAACTCTACTAGTTGCACTCCACAGATAACACATTAAAGTGTAGCTTTGGGTGAGAAATAACCTGACATCAAAGCCTCTCAAGAAAAACACATTCATTAGACATGAAAACAACAAGAGAGAAAAGCTCAAGTTTGCCCTCAAAGGAAGTGTGCAGTGTCAAGATTCTGAGGTCACACTAAATCCTAGAAAGCTAAGAACGACCTTATATCTTTGATAAAGCTGCTTTGGTGTGAAGGGGTTGAGTACTTAAGGTATTATGTCACATTTAACCCAAATCGCAGGTTATGATCTCCATTGAGCACTCTTACTAAAGTTCCAACCCATCAAGTCCCCTGAGGAGAAATGAAAATGACACTATCTGTTAATGATGTGACTTTCAATCCTGCCAGGAAGGAAATGGCTAATGCAACAAACCTTCCTCTCAGGAGAAAAGGAGGCCATTTAAATAACTGAGCTTCTGAGGGATCTGTGAAGTAAGACACAAAGTGAGATGAATGAATTTACTATTTCCTCCACTTGCTATCGAGGAAGGAGGTGAAAACAGAGCCAAGGATCCTAGTTTTCATTTCCATTTGTGCTTCTGGCTTATTAAAACATACAGGAGCAACTCACTTTGTTTATTTTAGTTCCCCGTTTTACTAAATCCTAAAGCGCATAATTCTCTGGTAGTTTCCAAATCACTCAGTCCTTCCAAGAGTCTCATATACCCTTATTCCGACTATCATTAAGCCTCTAAATAGTAAGTAAAAATCTCAGATACGAACCTGGTGTTTCTGTTTTACCTAAGCTAGAACTACCTTTCCTGGATCTTCTTTCTCTGTGTGGTTTATATTAGAATTGGCCACATGAGAAATTTGTGTAAAATTTGGAGTTGAGGTGTAGCAATAGCCATTATCCCAGAAAGAGCCTCTAAACTCTTGCACACTGCTGCAGATGTGCTGACTCAACTTTGCTGCATTACACAGTAGTGAGTTGGGCCTTCAGCCCTTCTACTCCCACCAAATCTCTCATTTTTCCCAGGCGTCTATGCAACTCTGCAGCAGAGGGACCTAGATTATTCTGCAGACTCCCATCATCAAGGTTAGATGTAGGGAGAGGCGAATGTGGATTCTAGATTTTTCTGTAAATTCCATCTCTTCCTGTGGGTTCCTATGTCCCTGCCCTTATGTCCAGCTTTTATTTCCCACTGCCTATCCTGCTGACCCACAGTGATTACAACCTACTCTAATTGCAGTAGCAAAAACTTTCCTTAGTCATCTTTCTCTTGGTGGTTCCTGGTTAGTGACTTTTCTCTTTTTTAAAACATTTTTTAATTTTAAATATGTGGGGTACAATTCAGGGTTAGGTGTACAAACGTTCGTTATGCAGGTACCCTTGTTGATGAGGTGTGCCCTCCCGTCCCCTGGCAGTTTCCCACTACTGCCAATCCCGCTCCCACCCTCCCCTGGCAGTTTCTCACTACTGCCAACTCCTTTCTTATAGTATTACCGTAGTTGATCAAGGTCCACTTATGAGGGAGAACATGTGATACTCAATTCCTTGTTTCTGTGATAGATCACTCGGTGTTATAGCCTCTAAGTTCATCCAAGTTGCTGCAATTTTGTCCTTCTTTATGTCTGTGTAATATTCCATCGTGTATATGTACTACTTTTTTTAATCCAGTTCTCTTTCGATGGGTAGCATGGTTGGTTCCATGTTTTTGTTATTGTGAATAATGCTGCAATAAACATACTTGTGCAGGTATCTTTTTCATACAGTGATTTAAGTTCCTCTGGGTATATTCACAGTAGGAGGATTGCAGGGTCATATGGGAGGTCAATTTTTAGATCTTTTAGGAATTGCCACACTGTTTTCCACAGAGGTTGTACTAGATTACACCCCAACGAACAGTGAAGAAGTCTTCCCTTTTTGCTACATCCTCTCCAGAATTTGTTGTTTTTTGAGTTATTAATGATGGTCATCCTGGTGGAGTTAGATGGTATCTCAGTGTGGTTTTAATTTGCATTTCTTTGATGACTAGTGAGGCTGAGCATTTTTTCATGTATCTGTTGACTGTTCGTATGCCTTCTTTTGAGACGTGTCTATTCATATCTTTTGCCCACTTTGTAATGGCACTGTTTATTTTTTTCTTTTCGGCACATTTGAGTTCTTTGTAGATCCTAGATGTTATGCCTTTGTCAGATACACAGTTGGCAAATATTTTTTTCCAGTCTGTGGGTTGTCTCCCTGCTCTTTAAGTGGTTTCTTTGGCTTTGCTTGTTAAGTGGCTTTTGGCTTGTCAGTTTGATGAGGTCCCACTTGTCTATCTTATCTCTAATGGCATGAGCACTTGGGGTTTTGATCAGGAATTGGTTGCCAGTTCCAATTTCTATAATGGTGTCTCCTGCATTATCTAAGGTTCTTATAATTTGAGTTTTACATTTAGGACTTGATCTATTTAAAGTTGATTTTTGTGTATGGGAATAGGTAGGAGTCTTGTTTTAATCTTCTAATGTGGTCAACCAGTTTTCCCAGCACCATTTACCAATAGGGTCTTCTCTCCCCAGTGGTTGATGATGGAGGCTTTGTTGAAGATGAGTTGGTTGAGAAATTGATGTTTTGCTTCTGGAATCTCTATTCTATTCCATTGGTTTATATGCCTGTTCTTGTATCAGTACCAGACTGTTTTGATTATTATAGCTTTATAATAAAGCTTAAAGTGGTGACTTTTCTCTTATTTTTCAATCATCCCTCCCAAACTTTTACTTCCTCAGCTTTCTAATAGTATGATAACATCTAATTACTATAATAAATCATGTATTCCAAGCATTTTATTCCCTGATCAAACTCATCTCACAATTTTTGTGGGTTAGGAATTTGGGCATAATTCAGCTGGACAGTTAACTCTTCCAGCCTGAAGTGTTGTCTTAGGTGGTATTCAGTTGATAGTTAAACTATCTTGAGATTCCAAACCATCTTCCGTCATGTGTATGACCTTTGACAGGAATCTGAAAGCCACACTACACTTGACCTCTCTACCTTTCATATAGTCTGTTTCACAGATGCTTTAACTTCTAACAAGGAGATTTAGGGTTCCTAAAAAGCAAGACACTGCCAGTCCTCTTAAAGGCTAGCCTAGAGCGAGCATAACATCACTTCTACTATATTTCATCTGCCAAAGCTATCACAACCCAACCCAGATGAAGAGGAAAACAAAGAGACCCACCCTTTGATGGGAAGAATGCAAGAGACTGTTATATTATCTTATTCTATCACAAAACCAAACTGACCTTGTTGACGTGTCAAAGTTAGTTTGGTAAATCTCTTCCCTTCCCTCATATTTTTCTCCTCACCAGTTTTATTATCTTTTTTTTTCATTTTTTACTTACTTATCTATTTATTTATAGCTATTTCATGTGTTACCTTGGAGGACCAAATCCTTTCATTCACCCATCTTTTACTTCCCAAATGAGATTATGAAGTCTTTAGGAATAGCATTGGTCTGTCCTAAAACTATCTCCCATTCCCCAATGTCTCCAAACCTGTAGCCTCTGGGAAGTTCAGCAATAGGAAATCTGGTCTGTTGGAGGCCTGGTAGAGTCCTGGCTTCTGGGGAACTGGAAATGAAGTATTGTGTAATGGTTTGTATGCAGTGAATGTCTTCTAATGGCAACTGACTGATAGAGAATATCAACGGTCCCTCTCACACCATCAATCTCAGGCTCCTTTTATAGCACCCAGGAGAATGAAAACTGACAGTTCTCTCACTTATTATTAAAGTAATATTCACCATGAGTCTAAGTTTAAAAGCAATGGGTAAGAAGCTTTTAAAAATTCTTTCAATTTTGAAATAATTTTAGTCTCAAATAGAAGTTGCAAAAAATATCACAGAATCCCTGTGTATCCTTCACTCACCTTCCCCAAATGATAACATCTTACATAACTTAATGAAATGATCAAAACTAAGAAGTTGTCTTTGATGTATACACACATACACACACACACACACACACACACACACACACACATAGTGTTAACGAACCTACACACCTTATTAAGTTTTCATACAATTTTACATATTTTCATCTTGTTAGTTTAGAGATTATGAAACATTACCACATGTATAGATTCATGTAACTACCACAGTCAGGCTATAGGACAGTTCTTTCACCCCAAAGAAACTTTTTCTTGTTCCCCTCTATGGTCACATCCTCCCCCACCCCATCACAGACAACCCAATAAACATTAGTGCAATGAAAAGATGATAATAGCAATGAATAATTTTATTCAGAAAAAGGAAGGATAAGAAAAACACCACAGACATTAATCCATAGCAGTGAAGTAACTCTATAGGACAGGTCTTCTGAGGTCTCTCCTCCTGAAAGTAGGACAAGTTCTTTTAATTAGACTCTGATTCTCCTGTTTGGAAATGTCACAGAAAGTGGGAGTTAGACTCTGACAGAGAATAACATCAGGAGGTTTGCTAGAGAATGCTCTTGTGAACAACATCCATGGAGAGAAGCCAAAAAAGCAGGATTAAGAAGATGTAGAAGTAGATATGACCAGTCTCAGGGAAGCTTAGCTACCTCATGGAGGGTTCTAAAGATGGAATGTCCCTTCAGTACTCTCCTGATGTGAGTTGACAGAACTGGACCTTGGCACCCGCACAGAGGATAGTCACTAGAAAGGCTAGCATGATCTTGGGTAAAACAGCTGAGGACTGTCAATCATAAGTACTTTTAGTACCAGAGTATTAAAGCAAGTTATAGAATCTGAAATGGAAGTACTAATGGAACATCCCAACATCTCCCATAGGACAGAAATTGTCTTTTAGATACTGGGTTGCTGGACATGAGGACCCTTTAAACCTTATATAGACACAGTGCACTCCCAGATATTATTGACTTTATGCTGGATGGGATAACCATTTCAGACTTATGAGGAGGATAGTGGTCTATACGTAGGAACAAGGCATTAAAGCACACTTGGAATAACTTTGGCAGGACAGACAGCTCTTCACTAAAACTGCATATTCTTACTTCAGAAATGCCAGGCCTGGATTTCATTTCTCACACTGCCCACTCAGTAGTTAAGGTAGCCCCATATCTGAGTTCTGTTCAGTGAAATAAAACAGAAACAACAGACACATGTCCAACCCTAGCCTATCATGCCTCCCGGCAGTATTCCTCCAAACTCTTTTCCCTTCTGGCTAGATACCATGGATTCAATCCCCCAGGGAAACCTTGGAAGTCATGTGTTGAAGCTAAGAGAACTCCAGTGAGTCTGTCGCAGATAATGGTATAAAGGAGTACCTGCTCTCGTTCCAATAGCTTGCCAAATACTATCACATGAATAGAAAGTAAATTTGAGACTTCACACCACTTTGGTGTTTTTGTTTTGGCAGCTAACTCTACATGATCTAATATAGCACAAATACTCATATGTACACAGAAATTGCTGCAACTGTAACTTTTTTACAAATGTAATTTATAATAGCCACAATAATATAAAGTTTCTAGGCAGAAATATAACAAAATTTACAAGTCCTTAATGGAGAACATTGTTAAAGCTCATTAAATGACATTAAAGAAAATTTTAATGATAAAGATACAGAAGTGTGGGGGGAGTATGTCCATGCAGAGAAAGATTCAATGATGTAAAGATGCCACAGAATATAATTCCTTAAATTGTGCTAAAGATTAAGTACAAGCCCTATCAGTTTTCAATCAGGTATTTCATGAAACTTGACAAGTTTATTTTAAACAGATGCAGAACTTAAAATGACCAAAAATAACCAACATATTTCTGAATAAGAATAGATTGGGTGTTATTTTTTGAGTTGTTGATAATTGCCATTCTGACTGGAGTTAGGTGGTATCTCAGTGTGGTTTTGATTTGGAGATGATTAGTGAGGTTGAGCATTTCTTCATGTGTTTATTGGCTGCTCGGATGTCTTCTTTTGTGAAGTCTCTGTTCATATCTTTTGCCCATTTTATAATGGGGTTGTTTGTTTTCTTCTTTTCAGTACGTTTCAGTTCCTTGTAGATCCAGGATGTTAAGCCTTTGTCAGACCTAGAGTTGGCAAAGACTTTTTCCCAGTCTGTAGGCTGTCTTCCTGCTCTCTTGATGGTTTCTTTGGCTTTGCAGAAGCTTGTCAGTTTAATAAGGTCCCATTTGTCTATCTTCTCTCTTAAGTCCTGTGGGTTTTGGGTTTTGTACAGGAGTTCCAGCTGCTGGAGAGGGTGTGGTGAAAAGGGAACACTTCTACACTGCTGGTGGGAGTGTAAACTAGTGCAACCTCTGTGGAAAGCAGTGTGGCAATTCCTAAAAGCTCTAAAAATTGACCTTCCATATGACCCTGCATCCCCCTACTGGGAATATACCCTGAAGAACACAAATCACTCTATAAAAAAGATACCTGCACACGTATGTTTATCGCAGCGTTGTTCACAATAGCAAGAACCTGGAAACAAACCATGCTGCCCATCAAAAGAGGACTGGATTTTTAAATGTGGTACATATACACGATGGAATACTACGCAGCCATAAAAAAGAACAAAATCATGAATTTCGCAGCAACCTGGATGGAACTAGAGTCTATAATACTGAGTGACCTCA
>NW_007246506.1:144345-184315 GCF_000164805.1 Carlito syrichta
AATACTATAAGAAAATGACTGACGGTACTGGGAAACTATGGGGGGGAGGAGGAGGGGATTAACAGTAGCAAATATCTGTCTGGGGATGGGAAAACACCTCTTATCAACAGGGTGTCTGAATGAAACGTAATTGTACACCTAACCCTTAACTGTACCCCACAAAACTATAATAAAAATACTGATTAATTATTAAAAAAAAAAAAAGAATAGATTGGGATATCTCTTCTTTCTAGATATCATGATGTTAAAAAAAAATTATTAGAATTACGATAACATGGCATTAGCACAGAGACAGATAAAAACCGATGCACCAGAATACAGAGCACTGAAATAGACCCATGAGTATATATATTGAAACATGATATATGATGAATCATGGTGGAATGGGTAGACAATTTGATACATGGAACTGAGTAAATAATCTGTCATCCAAAAAGTAGATTTAACTTGAAGGGGAAAAGCAAAGCTCTTAAAAACTTTGAGAAGAAATGTAATAGTATCTATATGAGCTAAGAGTGGGAAATAATTTTTTAAACAATGCACAGGAGCCATAAAATAAATGACTAACTGAACACATTAAAACTCTGACCCTTTGTCAAAATACACTGCAAAGAAAGTGAAAACTAAAGCTACACAATTCTTTAAAAACAATAAGAAAGAGTCAATCTGATAGAAAAATGATCAAAACACACAAGTGAATGTGAGTCATTAGGAATGCACATACATTGCTGATGGAAGTATTAATTAATAAAAAGAATACAAAAAGATGATTTGGTATTACCTTATAGTTTTATTTGGTTTCATGCACATGAAAATTAGGACACCCATATCATAACGTTCATGTTTCTAATAGTTGAGTGTTTGATAGTTAAAAACTGGGAGAAAATTTTCAAAATGTCTATAGGCAGAGAATGAATAAATTGTTGTGGAGTCATACAGTATCACTCAGAAGCAAAAGACAGTGTGCTATAGCTACAGGCCTCACTATGGATGAATCTCATACACAATGTGTTGAGTAAAAAAAAGCAAGTTTTAGAAGAATTAATATATATCGTATAACTTACATACATTTAAAAACACTATATTCTTTAAATATATTTTTTAAATGTATCATAGTCATCCCTTAGTATCTCCAGGGGATTGGTTCCAGGATACCCCCCCAATACCAAAATCCACAAATGCTTGAGATCCCTTATATAAAATGGTGTAGTATTTGCAAGTAGCCTATGCACATCTTCCCATATACTTTAAATCATTTCTGGATTACTTATACCAAGTACAATGTAAATGTGGTGCAAATAGTTGTTAAATTTTTCATTTGCACTTATATTATTTTATTGATATTTTTACCTTTTAAATATTTTTGTTCCACAGTTGGTTAAATTTGTGGAAAAGGAACCTGTGGATATAGAGGATCAACTGTACAACCACAGCAAAAAAGTGAGTCAATAATAAACATGAAAACCAGAAGAGCAGTTAGTTCACAAGACATTTGTGGGAACATAAGAGAGGGACTCCTATCTCACTCTAGGGAGATAAAGGTAAAAACTTGACCAAGAAAGAATTCCTAAAGACACTGACAGATGAGGTGAGTTTTGAAAAAACAAGATACCTGTAAGTGAAGAATAGAAGGGGAAGGGGGAAAGTAGGAGAAACAGCAAGGAGAGAGAGTTTAAGGTAACATTTGGAATAGTACTGAGAGTTACACTTGGCTGAAGTGAGAGGTAGGTACAGAGGCATGCTGATAAATGATTTAACAACTGAGTCTTTAGAGGAAAAATGTGTACACACACACAATATATATCTATACAGGCATATCATATGTAAACACATACAAATGTAAGTTGGCTATAAATTTTACTGATATAAATTATTCACAGTCAATTATTTACAAATAATAATAAAATATTCAGTGCTCTTTATTGTAAATCCCAAACTCTTCTACCTTTGACCAATATATAATTTCAATTCAATATTGATTTGACTACTGGTGTTGCCTCCCAATCCACTAACTTTTCCTAATAACTTACTGCCATTAAATTTGTTTTGTTTTAACAAATTTTTTAAACTGCTTTATTGGTAAATAACTCATATACAAAGAACTGCACATATTTAACGTGCAAAGATTGATGAGTTTGGACACAGGTAAACAGTTGTGATACTATCACCACAATCAAGATAGTATGTATAACCAAAACCTCCTAAAGTTTCCTTGGGTAACTTCCTTTTTGTTTTTGTTTCCATTTTTGGTTTTGGTTTTAGGGGTTTTTTGTGGTAAGAACACCTAACATGAGATGCACCATCTTAACCAGTTTTGATGTGCACAATATTGTATCATTAACTATTGACACTATGTTGTACAGCAGATCTCCAAAATTTATTCATCTGGCATAATTAAAACATTATACCCCTTGACAAACAATTCCTATTTCTCTGATCCCCAAGTCCTCATTGATCACTATTGTATTCTTTACTGCTATGAGTTTGGCTATCATAGATACCTCATTTAAGTGGACTTGTGCAGTATTTGTCCTTCTGTGGCCTGCCTTATTTCAATTAGCATAATGTTCCTCAAGTTCATCTATGTTGCTTCCCATAGCAGGATTCCCCTCTTTTGTTAAAGACTGAATAATATTTCATTGTATTCATATACCACATTTCTTTATGCACCCGTCTGTCAATAGACACTTAGGTCATTTCCATATCTTGGCCATTGTGAATAATTTTGCGATGAACATAGGAGTACAAATATCTTAAGACCCAAATTTCAATTCTTTTAGATATATAGCAAGAAGTAGGACTACTAGATTATGTGGTGGTTTTACTTTCAATTTTTTGAGGAACCTATGTGACCTACTCTTAAATGATTTCTCACCTTTATATGAATTGAGTTCATTAATCCAAAACCTCTTTTAGCTTCAGCATTACCACGTTTCAGAACTTTACTCTTTCATCTATGTGAACACCTTCTTTGTTGAACTGGATCATAGTTTTGACTACTGAAAGAATATTTTCAGGTTTAGTGATATCTACTTTATAGTGCTTATAAATACACTTTTAAATTTAATTTTAATTATTATTTTCTCAATTGCTTTCATAAATACAGACAATCAACAAAGCAATAAATCAAGTCCTTATTTGTAGCATTTGCCTAATGCCACATTATACACATTCCTAACTTTACTAACTTCAGGTTAACAATGTAAAGTCAGTTGATGCAAATTTGGGGAGAGTTGTACACTAGCACACTGTTATAAGGTATTTTCACTACACAGAAACATCAAATATAAATAATCTCAAGAATAAAGTTAAGGAAAAATGTGTAGTAAAATAATTTGAAAAATGAAAAGTCTTCAATATTTACCTTATATTTAAAAATAGGTAATTTTTAATCGTAGGTTTTACATATTTCTAAATAATAGATTTGTTAATTTACAAATTTTTAATAATGGCTGTGGCTAACGAATGGCTTTTAAAATTTCTGAAAATTTGGCAGTTGATTCTTGTGAACTGACATTGGTTATTTATAACCCTCCACTTGACTGATGGGCTGAGTAACAGCAAATAGCTGGAAAGGGACAGACACAAGACACATGTGGCAGGGCTTGCTGGTACCACCTGAGAAAACAGACATAGCACAGTTTCCTCGTGCTTGGATGGGACCATTTGCAACAGGTTTTGACTAATGGAGAAGTAGTGAAATTGATGCCCACCACTTCCAGGCTTGGCTAGTGACTCTCTACACCTACCTCTCCCCCTATGAGATCATGGCTCCCTTTTCCCATCCACTGATTGGAGAAGACTTAACAGTCCCAGAAGACAGAAGCACAAGGAGCCAAGACCTGGCTCCTTAATAGCTGTGTAGAGTAGAATCCCCTCCCACTTGATCCTTCCACTCACTGACCAGAAAATGCTGGCCAAGACAGTCCTGAGATGAGGAAGATACACATCTTACTTTATTAACTTACTGAGATTTCAGGGCTTATCTATTATAGAAACTACTGGATTTTTTTTGTTTGTTCGTTTGTTTTTTTCTCAATAAATACAAGATCAATGCAGAGTTTTATTTTCTTTTGCTTGTTTTGTTGTGTAATAGAATTCTTACCTGTGTTTTTTGACTATCTTCATTGCTTGTCTGTCTTTACCTTCAGGCTTAAACTCCAATTTGGAATCTAGATTAAAGACCTGAGGCAAGAAAAACAAATTATTCTCAAAAGGTTCCCAAAGACTGGAAATTATATTGGAAAGCAAAGCCTACCTGTGTATAACAGTCTTTTCTATGAGAAACAGCTTTTAAGCCTGGAAGTATAAAACTCCTTAGACTATCAGAGAAGAGGTAGGTGGGAAACCATAGATACCCCAGGAAGGAAAAATGTCCTCTAACAATAGCATATCATATTTATATCTTTGAACGGTGACATTAAAGGAAGTAGCAAATAAGACCAGGGTGAAAAATTAATTTCTAGAAAGTTGACTTCGGCCCCCTTCACCACCTTGGGGAAGTGAATCTCCTCTCTCTCTTGCGCTAATTTGCCTTTAATCAAAATATATTTTCTAATATAAAAGAAAGACAATCAGTCCTCCCTAAGGAAACATTGGTCCTCAGAGAGAGCATCCCTGTAGCACAGTCTGTGTTTACTGGTCCAAGTTCAGATATTTCCTCCCCTCTCCTCCCTCATCACTCCAACTGGGCATAGCTTAGCCATCTGATCTTTGAGTTATGTGTGCTACATCATTCCTCTCTGCTTGAGGTGTCCTTATTTTCTATTTATTTTTATTGAGAATTCTTCCACATAACTTTAACAATATTATTTTTCACAGTCGGGGGTCCCTTCTTTTTTTACTCTTTTAGTTGGATGCTTTTAAATGTTTCCTGGCTTGAGTTCTTTCTCTGTGTTTGCTGACCCTCTGCTGGGTGGAAAGAGAGGCAAGACTCTCCTGAGTCTCACTTTGTTATCGATCCCAAAACACAAGCAGACAGATGTGTCATTCTCTTATTTTCAACCGTGGTGTCGAGCCCTCCTACAGTGCTGTCAGACCCTTCAATCTCAAAACTGTTTTTTGCTTCCAAGGTTCTACTTTTTTTGGGGGGTAATTATGATATAGGTCCTTTGCAAGTGATATGAAATTGAAATTAGCTCAATGGATATTTTATGATATATTCAGATCCGTAGACATGAAATATATAAAGTGTTCCATTAAAATTATAAAGCTCTTCTTGTAGATGTATCAAAATGCTAAATAAATTCCTTGCTCTATTATAGACTGCTCAGCAAAAATTATCATTATTATGCTACATAATCAAGTCCAGCAGAGTATCTTTTCAATACGTGCTATCAGGTTTCCCATTTCCAACATTTTTCACCAAAAGCTTTTGTGCTTTTTCATCTGTATTAAAGCACAATTAAAATCAGAAAGCCCTTTATTCAATATCATAGAAAAATAAAGAGATTTTAACATACAAGACCCAGCTGCTATTGTTTTTAGGCTCAACTTTCTGTGGACTTAAAGGAGAAAGAACTATTAAGATCATTTATTGCTTATGACATATATTATCCATTCATCACATTTCTGGTAATTGTACCCCAATTCCTCCCTGTGCCACTGCCTGCCCCCAGTGTTAGTTCCCATGCTTTGGGAAAAGCTTCATTGCTGACTCAAGCAAAGCATGTAGCTTAGGTTAAAGTCGGTCAGAGCATTTCCCTAAAGCAGTTATTGGTGCAAGGAAAGAAAAGTAACTGAATCAGACATGGTGAGAAATAAGATGACTTTTTCAGGAATTTGTACTAGCTTTCATATAGCTATTTCTTTGTCTTTGGCCCCTCACTCAGCCTCTTTAGGATTATCTCTCATATGAACTATGAGCAAAACATTCTCTTCTTAGTATCTACTTTGAGGAGCATGGGAGAATAAAATGGACCAGGCTAAGACATTCACTATAGTCTATCTTTCTCAAAGCATTTGTTTTTGTTTGAATGTTTGTTCCCTCTCAAACTTGTATTAGAATTTAATTGCCATTGTGATAGTACTAAGTGGTAAGATCTTTAGGAAGTGATTAGGCCATGGGGGCTTTGAATAAATTCCACTATCGTGAAAATGGTTCATTATCACAGCAGTGAATTCCTTATAACAGGTTGAATTAAGTCCCCCTTTCCCTCTTCCCTCTCTCTCTCATCCTTCCTTGACTTTTCACCACATGATGCCTTCCACCATGTTATGAGGCAGCAAGAAAGCCCTTGCCAGAGACCAGCACCTTGATCTTTGACTGCCCAGTTTCCAGAACTGTGACAAATAAATTTCTCTTTATTATAAGTTACATAACATCAAGTATTCTTTCATAGAAGTACAAAACAGAAATAAGCAGGAGACAAAATTAGCTTTTGAAAAGCTAATTCAAATCAATAAATCATGACTGAAAACATTCCAGTGGCTTCATTTTACTGCAAAATAAAAATCAGAAATCTTTTTTGTGATGGTCTACAGGGCTCCATAAAGTGTGACCCTGCCAACCTCTGAGCTGCTCTTCCTCAAAATCCATTCATTTGCAATGTTCTAGACACACCAGATTTTTTTAAAACCCAGAATATGTCGAGTTTATCTTTATCTCCAAACATGGAACCAATATGGAAAAGAGGAGAGAGCTGACATAAAGAAAGAGAAAGAGATTCCAGTGATATTGTGTGACCCCTGGTTTAAAAAGCAGCCCTATCGCAGCTCTATTCAGTTAATTGATAAATTAAATATCCCTTAAGTCAATTTGAGATGGATTTTCTTTTACTTGAGTTTATTGGGGAGTATGGGCAACATCATACTAAGAAAAAATTAGTGGTGATATCATTTAAAGATGTGGTACATATATATGATGTATTACACAGCTATAAAGAAGGGCAGTATTATGGATTTTGCGGCAACTTGGATGGATTTAGAGTCCATCATACTCACTCTTTGATCTATCACAAAACAAAGAATTGAGTACCATGGGTTCTCACTCATAAGTGGACACTGAACATTTATCATAATATTACATGAAAGGAATTGGCAGTAGCAGGTCACTGCCTGGAGAGTGAGGTGGGGGAGCACATAACACTAATAAAGGTACCTGATCCCAAAACCAGGTATCCCAAAGGTAACTGAGTGGGGAACCAATGAAAGGCCCAAACTTCACCTGTACAATGACCACTTATGTCCCTGACCCTGAATTGTACTCCACATCTTTAAAATAGAAATAATTATTACTATTATTATAGGTTTTAAAAGGGTTGAATAGCACAGGATACACCTTAGATAAATTGTTCAGGTTTTTTAAAAGAAGCATGCTAGAACAAAAAAAAGTAAAGTTAATAAGACTCAAGATATTTAGGTCAAGCATGCAGGATTGTCAGCCATTCTTGGGGATCTCTCAGTAGAAGGCAGCAGAGGTCAGTTGCTCCTCAGTACCTGTCACCTGGTCCACACCATCACCTATGGCAGCAGGCCAGGCACTAGCAGTAGGAACCCTAGAGAAGACACCGTGAGCAAATCTGGAACTGAGCCCCACCTGTGGCAAAGAAACTCTGGCTCTGCCATTTTCTCTGTCCCAGGATGGGCAGAGACTTGTATTGGCCTGACCAGCTCTATTCAGTCTCCAACCTAAGACACAGAGGCAATCTCTGCACCTCTCTAGGATCCACCATCACTGACACAGAGAGGAAACTTCAGGAGCGGACACAGAATGATAGACACCCAACCCCCCAAGCAGGACCAGGCACACACACATCTGATCTAATTGAGAGCAGCAGCAGCAGTGGATGAGTTGGGTGGGTCCATATCTGATTCATCCTACTCCCACAGCAGTCTATAGGGTTTCTGACCCTCCCTAAGAGCAACCCAATAGGCCTGCACCAAGAGCAAGAGTGGAGGGAAGGGTCTGGAGACCAGAGATTGCTCACTATCACAACTGTGAACTGAAGCAGCTGCAGTGCTTGGGGAAAGAACCTGAAGTTTTAGAAACAACCACAGCGGGAGCTCTTTTTTTCTGTTTTTGTTTGTTTTGGTACTTGTTATTTATTTATTGATGTTGTTTTTTAGTCTCTGTGTATGGGCATTTTTGAGGGCAAGTGCATCATCACGGTTTTTTGTTTGTATGTTTTTGCTTTTTGTTTTTGTTTGTTTACTCATTAATTTTTGTGGCTGTCTGTTTTCTTTCTCCTTCTCCTCTCTCTTCATCTTCCTTTCACGTCCCTTCTTTCTTTTTCCATCCTTTTCTTGTTTCATATCTCTTTTTATTTTCAGGGGACAAACACACCCCCACCAAATGGACAGATTATAAGTTGGTGGAAGTGGATTCCAGGGAACCCACACACCTGTCAGCAGATACTGTGATCTGCAGATAGCTTCTGAACCACAGATCCCACATCATATCTTAATAAAACCTCAAAACTGCAAAAAGCACAGCCCCCATCACTATTTTGGCTTCAAAATTGAACAAATCCAGAGGATTTGCATAAAGAAGAATAAGGGATTGAGCAAACAGAAGTGAAAGCTGTCCCCCCATCACTGAGCAACAGAATTAAAGAAGAGGGGGGAAAAGGGAGGAAAACCATCACAAATGAAGAGTAATCAAAGGAAGGACACAGGTCCCATACAGACTCCTGGGAAGACAGCACCTGAGAATACAGACTTTGAAACTCAAATAATGAAGAGCCCCCAGAATGACTGGTCTCAAACCACAAACTCAGACATCAAGATATTAATAGACAGAATGAATAAAAATGAGAAGAGACAAGAGGAAAGAATGAAGGAGTTGATAGCTGAGATGAGAGCAATAAAGAATACAGTAAACAAAATAAATAACAAACTGGCAAGCATGGAATATAGAATTAACCAAGCAGAAGAAAGAATCTCAGAACTTGAGGAACAAAGTACGGAACCAACTCAAACTGTTAAAAACAGAAAATAAGCTGAATGTGGTGGCTCATGCCTATAATCCCAGCACTTTGAGAGGCTGAGGTGAGAGGATTGCCTGAGCCCATGGATTCAAGACCAGCCTGGGTAACTTAGGAAGACCTCATCTCTACCAAAAAAAAAAGACATAGAAAATAGCATTAAAAGATGGAACAAAGTCTCCAAGAGATGTGCAACTATATCAAGAGTCCTAACCTATGATTATCTGGTATTCCTGAGGCAGATAGAGAAACAGAGACCAACCTGGAGCAAACATTCTATGAAATTATCCAAGAAAACTTCCCTTATATCATCAGAGACATGGCCCTTCAAACACAAGAGATTCAGAGAGATCCTGAAAGACATCAAATGAGAAGACCAACTCCTAGATCACATAGTCATTCACTTATACAAAGTAGGTATAAAAGAAAAAATTCTAAGAGCAACAAGAGAGAAAGTTCAGATTACTTACCAGGAAGACCAATTAGAATAGTTGCAGACTTTCCTACAGAAACACTACATACTAAATGAGATTGGAATCTAATCTTCACAGTTCTCAAAGATAAACAATTTCAACCATTAATTTTCTACCCAGATAAACTAGGCTTCATCAGTGATGGAGACTTCAAATCCTTCCCAGACATTCAGTCCCTAGAGTTCACACCACCTCCAGACCAGTTCTGCAAGAAATGCTTAAGAAAGTATTAAAGACAAAAGAAAGGAAAAAAAAAGAATGACCACGTTCTCCCCAAGTATACAGGAGAAAGATTGAAAACACACACATATATCAATGCAAAATCAAAAGAAAACCAGCAAACAACAACAAATGCCATAAGTATCTCATGACAGGAATAAACCCTGACATCTCAATAATTAACCTGAATGTGAATGGACTAAATGCACAAGTGAAAAGACACAAAATGGCAAACTGGATTTAAAGAAAACAGGACACAACAATATGCTGTCTCCGGGAGTCCCATCTCACCAGAATGGACACTCACAGACTCAAAGGAGGATGGAAAATGTAATTTCAGGTGAACAGAACACAAAAGAAAGTAGGAGTTGTGATCTTAATATCAGACAAAATATCCTTTAAGCTATCAAAAATTTTAAAAGATACAGAAGGTCACTACATAATGATAAAAGATTCAATTCATCAACAAGAAATATCCATCTTAAACATATATGCACCCAACATAGGAGCACCAACCTTTATAAAGCAGCTTGTAAATAAACTAAAAAAAAAAGATAATGACTCTAACACTATCATAGCTGGGAACTTAAATACTCTACTAATAACACTAGAAAGATAATTGAGACAAAAAATCAACAAGAAGATCCAGAATTCCCACTTGATATTGACCAAATGAACTTAATGGAGACCTATAGACACTCCATCCAACTACCATGGGATATACATTCTACTCATCACTACATGGAATGTTCTCCATGATCAACCATATCCTCAACCATAAATCAAGCATAAACAAATTTCATAAGATCAAAATACCACCATGCACCTTCTCAGATGATGGTGGAATAAAAATAAATATTAATAATAGCAAAACTACCCCCAAACCCACAAAGACATGAACACTAAACAGTAGGATACTGAACAACTCCTGGGTCAACATGGAAATCAAAGCAGAAATTAAAAGATTTCTGGAAACCAATGAAAATAAAGATACATCTTACTAAAACCTCTGGGATGCCATGAAAGCAGTACTGAAAGGGGAATTGATTTTTTTATGAATACACTTCAAGAAAACGGAAAGCTCACAAATTAATAGCCTAGCAAATCACCTAAGGGAGCCAGAAAAGCAAGAGCACCAAACCCTAATTTCAACAGAAGAAGTCAGATCACCAAAGTAAAAAGCAAAAATAAAAGATACCAAAGATTAAAATATCATAGAAAAAAAAATCAGTGAATCAAAATGCTGGTTATTTGAAAAGATAAACAAGATCAACAGACTCCTAGCCAGAATGACCAAGAAGAAGAGAGAAAAAGCACAAATAACCACAATCAGAAATTTAAAAAAGCAAATCACAATGGACTTGAGGAAATACAATAAATTTTCAGAGATTACTATGTACTTCTGTATGGAAATAAACTCAAAAACCTAAATAAAATGGAGGACTTTCTGACATCACACAACATCCCAAAGTTGAAATAAGAAGACATTGAGACATTAAATAGACCAACAACAACACAGGAAATCAACTCCATCATAAGAAAACTACCCACAAAAAAAGTCCTGGTCTAGACAACTTTCTAGTGGACTTCTACAAAACATAGAAATAAGAGCTGATATTAATCCTATTGAAAGTATTCCAAGTAATTGATAAAGGTGGAACTCCCCCCAAATCATTTTATGAAGCTAACATCACACTGATACCTAAACAGGGTAAAGATGCAACAAAGAAAGAGAACTACAGGCCAATATCCCTGATGAACATAGATGCACTAATTCTCAACAAGATTCTAGCAAATTGGAACCAACAACACATCTCAAGAATCATCCACCATGACCAATAGGCTCCATCCCCAGGATGCAGGGTTGGTTCAACATCTGCAAGACCATAAATGTAATTAAATGCATCAACAGATGTAAAAATAGGAATCACATGACTATATCATTAGAGACAGAAATAGCTTTTGATAAAACCAGCATCCCTTCTTTGTAAAAACCCTTGAACACCTAGGCATAGAAAGAACATACTTAAAAATAGTAAGAACCATCTATAATAAACCCACAACCAACATATTGCTAAATGGACAAAAATTGGAAGTATTTCCCCCCAAATCCAGAATCAGACAAGGCAGCCTACTTTTATCTCTCCTATATAGCATAGTGTTAGAAGTCCTAGCTAGGCAATCAGACAAGAGAAGGAAATCAGGAGTCTCCAAATAGAAAAGAGGAAGTCAAGTTATCCCTCTTTGCTGACGATATGTTCTATACCTTGAAAATCCAAAAGAATCTGTCAAAAACATTCTTGCACTGATAAAGGACTTTGGAAAAGTCTCATAGTACAAAATCAACATGCATAAAACTGTTGCATTCTTATACATCAATAGCAAACAGGAAGAGAACCAACTAAAAAGCACAATCCCATTCACAATAGCAACAACAAAAAAATGAAATACCTCGGCATCTTCCTAACCAGAAAAGTGAAAGACCTTTACAATGAAAACTACAAAACACTGCTCAAAAAAATAAAATATGACACAAACAAATGGGAAAATGTTCCATGCTAGTGGAATGAAAAAATCAACAAGATGCTCACCCTACCCAAGGCAATCTACAGATTTAATGCAATACCCATTAAATTACCAGCAGTATTCTACTCAGAGCTGGAAATGACAATACAGAAATTCTTATGGAAATAAATGACCACGAATAGCCAAAACAATCCTCAGCAAAAGAAACAAAGTGGAAGATATCACATTTCCAGACTTTCAACTTTATTATAAGGCTACAATAATACAATAATACAGCCTGGTATTGGTACAAGAACAGGAATATAGACCAATGGAACAGGATAGAGATTCCAGAAGAAAAACCTCAATTTCTCAACCAACTTATCTTTGACAAAGGCCCCACTAACAACCTTTGGGTAGAGGACAACTTATTCAGTAAATTGTGCTGGGAAAGCTGACTGACCATATGCAGATTAAAACAAGATACCTACCTATCACCATACACACATATCAACTCCAAATGGATCAAAATCTTACATGTAAAACTTCAAACTATAAGAATCTTAGAAAATGCAGGAAACATCCTTATGGAAATTGGAACTGGCAACCAATTCCTGATCAAAACCCAAAATGTCCACTCCATAAGACATAAGATAGACAAATGGGACCTCATCAAACTGAAAAGCTTCTGCAAAGCAGAAGAAACCATCATGAGAGCAGGGACACAGCCCAAAAAATGAGAAAAAAAAATTTGCCAACTGTATATCTGAAAAAAGACCTAACATCTAGAATCTACAAGGAACTCAGATGTGCCAAAAAAAAAAAAAAAAACCTATTAAAAAGTGGGCAAAATATATGAATAGACACATCTCAAAAGAAGACATACAAACAGCCAACAGCACATGAAAAAACATTCAGCCTCACTAATCATCAAAGAAATGCACACTGAGATGCCATCTAATTCCAATCAGGATGGCCATCATCAATAACTCAAAAAACAACATATGCTGGAGAGAATGTCGGAAAAGGGAACACTTCTACACTGTTTGTGGGAGTGTAAACTAGTACAACCTCTGTGGAAAACAGTGTGGTGATTCCTAAAAGTTCTAAAAATTGACCTTCCATTCAACCCAGAAATCCCCCTTCTGGAAATATACACGGAATAACTCAAATCACTCTATGAGAAAGATAGCCTGCCACACATGTTTATTGCAGCATTATTCACAATAGCAAAAACAGGGAACCAACTGTACTGCCCATCAAAAGAGGATGGGATAATAAAAATGTGGTACATATACACAAAGGAACATTGCACACCATAAAGAAGAACAAAATTTTGAACTTCATAGCAACTTGGATGGATTTTGAGTCTATAATACTCAGTGATCATCACAGAAACAAAGAACTGAGTACCACATGTTCTCACTCATAAGCAGACCCTGAACAATTATAATACTATAAGAAAGGGATTGGCAGTAGTGGGAAACTGCCAGGAGAGAGGGGGGGAGCACACTTCATCAATAAGGGTAACTGATCTCAAGCCAGGTGAAGGGGGGACCAAAGCAAGGTTTTACCTTTTCCTTTACAATGACCATTTGTATACCTAACTCTGATATTTAAAATAAAATAATAATAATATTTAGGTCAAACAAACATTGTTATATAGTATTTTGGCACAAATTACAGAGAAATGTGCAGTATTCTTATTTGGAGATACAGTGAAGAGTGTCTCCTGCATTTGAAGTGAGTGAACTGGCCTCAAATCTGATGGAAGAGGGAAAATCTTTATAACCTCAGGCTTCTCTGGATCCTGTAATACACAGAAAATATGAAAATATTTGTTCTAGTTGTGAATGGTGTCTATTAGATAGAATTTTTAGGGATTAATATAATGTAATTAGCAAGAGACATCAGACTACAGATGAACATATACTCAGAGTATGAAAAGAACAAATAAAAAAACTAAGTGAGAGAGCAGAATTTTTCTTATTAGGGAGGGTGTTGACTAGTCCAAGATGCCTTCAAGAATTAGCTGGAGGGCCTTAGGATCATGTAGGTATGTTCAGAGAGTCTTTTTCTCTCATAAATAATCTCAACATTTCTAACACTTGATATCTGGAGTCATATGCTTTTAAAGACTATATGCAGGGATGCTGACAAGATGGCAACCAGACAGGACGGACTGTGAGAATCTCCTCAAAAGCAAGTGTCCATAAAAACTCTCTGCATGAGTAGGCATGTGCTGGTGGGAGCATGAAAGTCCATCTGATGGGAGATTTGGGTTCAAGTACCCAGGTCTCCCCTCCAAGGCAACTGCAAGCTCTCACCGCCCTGAGATTGGAACTGCTGCCACGCAAAATTGTATGCTGTTCATGGGACTCTCCTGAGAAGATCCTGCCAAATCCAGCAGATTCTCATTGTCTGGCACCTGGCCCACACCATCACCTATTATAGCAAATCAACTAGAGCCCTGGATTCGATCAGTGGAGAGAGAAGATCAGGGAGAGCTGGAGCGGAGTCCCATGCCTGGTGAGGAAACACTAACCACAGCCATTTTCTCTGCCCCAGGACCAGGCAGAGACTTGCATTGCCCTGCCCAGCTCTGCCCAGCTGTCCGCCCAGCCTCCAACTTGGGACCTAAGGTAATCTCATCAAACTGGGAGAGACAGAAGTCCCTCCCCCATGCTGGATCAGACACAGACAGGTCAGATCTGAGGGGCGAACTTGACAGGTAGTAAGCTAGATGAGTCCAGATGTGATCCACCTCCTTTTCACAGTGGGCCTGGGGCACCTGACCCAAGCTGTGAGCAACCCTGTCAACCTGCGGTGAGAGAAACTCTATCAGCCTGTGCTGAGAGCTAGAGATCAGAGTTGAAAGGATGTTGGATTTACAAGAATGACCTCAGATCAAGTATAGTTCCTTGTTTTTATTTTTTTAATTTTTGTCTGTTTGTTTTACTCATTTTTGTTTGTTTTTTATTTTAGTTTTCTTCTCTCTGTTTTTGATAATGCTTTTGTACTTGCTTTGATTCTGTTATTTTACTGATTTTTTTTCTTTAGACTTCCTGTTTCTGAATGGGAAGAATACATTAATAGGGAAGCTTTTGTTGGGTTGTGTGTTTGTATGATTGTATGTTTTAGGGTTTTCAATTCTTTTCTGTCTCTGTGTCCCTTTTCATTTGTTAATTGGTATATCTATCTGTTTTCCCACTTAGTCTTCTCTCTTTCCACCTTCCTCTTGCCTCCTTCTTCCTTTTCCCATTCTTTTCCTTTTTCTTGGCTCATCTTGCTTTCAGGGAACAAACCTATACCCCTACTGCATGAACAGATTGTAAGGCAGTGAAAAGTGGTACCAGGGTGCCCATACACCTGTTGGTGGATACTGGGATCTACAGATAGATTTTGAATCACAGCTCCCTCCTCAATTAAATCTCAAAACTTCAAAAAGTACAGCCTCCAAACCACAGTCCAGCTTAGGAATTGAGCAAAGCCAGAGGATCCGCAAAAGGAAGAATAGGAGATTGAGCAAACAGAAGTAAAAGCAACCCCACCATCTCTGAACAACTGAATTAAAGAAGAGGAAAAAAAGGTGGAGGAGAGAAAACAATCTACACAAATGAAGAAAAACCAAAAGAAGAATATGGGTCTCCCACAGACTCCTGGGAGGTCAGACACTGAGAAAACAGACTTCAGAACTCAAACAATGAAGAGTCCCCAGAATGACTGACCTCAAACTATAAACCCAGATATCAAGAAATTAATAGAGAGAATAAATAGAATTGAGGAGAGACAGGGGAAAATATGAAGGAGTTGATAATTGAGGTAATAGCAGGAAAGAATATTGAGAATGAAATAAATAACAAACTGATAAACATGGAAAGCAGAACTAGCCAAGCAGAAGAAAAAATATCAGAGCCTGAGGACGAAAATATAGAACTAACCCAAACTGTCAAAAACATAGAAAAGAAGCTTTAAAAGACAGAACAAAATTTTCAAGAGATGAGCGATTATTTCAAGAGGCTGAACCTAAGAGTAATTGGACTTCCTAAGGCAGAAAGAGAGATAGAGACTACCCTGGAACAAACATTCCATGAAATTATTCAAGAAAAATTCCCTCATCTCATCAGTGATGCAACCATTCAAACACAAGATATCAGAGAACCCCTGCAAGACAACAAATGTGAAGACCAACTCCTAGACATATAGTAATTCGCCTAAACAAAGTAGGTATAAAAGAAAAAAATCCTTAAGGCAGCAAGAGAAAAGGGTCAGACTACCAACCAGGAAGACCACTTAGAATAGCAGCAGATTTATCTACAGAAACACTTCAGGCAAGGAGAGCTTGGAGCTCAATCTTCAAAATTCTCAAAGATAAATAATTTCAACCAAGAATAACCCACCCAACTAAGCTAAACTTCATCAGTGAGGGGGAATTAAAATCTTTTCCAGACATTCAATCCTTAAGAACTTATGCTACCTCTAGACTAGCTCTATAAGAAACACTTAAGAAAGCAGTAAACACTGAAGAAAGGGTAAAAAGAATGACAATGTTCTTCACAAGGGTGCAGGAAAAAGATTGAAAACACACATGAATCAACCCAAAAATCAAAAGAAAGACAACAAACAGAAACAAAAACAACTCTATAAGAACCTCATGACAGAGATAAACTCTCACATTTCAATAATTAGCCTGAATGTGAATGGAATAAATGCACCACTGAAAAGACATAGAATGGCAAAATGGATAAAATATCATGAAGCAACAATATATTGTCTCCAAGAGACTCATCTCACCAGAAAGGACACTCACAGACGCAAAGTAAGAGGATGGAAAGCAAAATTTCAGATGAAGAGAACACAAAAGAAAGGAGGAGTTGCAATCTTAATTTCAGGCAAAATACCCTTTAAGATATCAAAAATTAAAAAAGATACAGAAGGTCACTACATAATGATAAAAGGTTCAATCCATCATAAGAAATATCCATCCTAAACATATATGCACCCAACATATGAGCATCAACTTTTATAAAGCAGCTTCTAGGCAAACTTAAAAAAGAAATTGACTCTAACACTATCACAGCTGAGGACTTTAATACCCCACTCACAACCCTAGACAGATCATCAGGACCAAATATCAGCAAGGAGATTCGGAACCTCAGTGTGACTCTTGACCAAATGGACTTAATTGATACCTACAGAACATTCCACCCAATGACCACAGAATATACATTCTACTCATCACCACATGGAACATACTCTGAGACTGACCATCCCTGGCCATAAATCAAGTGTAAACAAATATTATAAGATTGAAATTTCACTCTGCACTTTCTCAGAACACAGTGAAATAAAAATAAATATCAACACCTACAAAGTTCCCCCAAAACCCACAAAGTCATGGACACTAAACAGCAACTCCTGAGTCAACATGGAAATCAAAACAGAGATTAAAAGATACCTGGAAACAAATGAAATGAAGAAACATCTTACCAAAACCCCTGGGATGCCATGAAAGCAGTAGTAAGAGAGGAATTCTTATCTCTACAAACATACATGAAGACAATGGAAAGATCACAAGTTAACAGTCTAACAAGTCACCTAAGGAAACTGGAAAAGCAAGGCCACTAAAACCTTAACTTCAGCAGAGAGTCCGGATCACCAAAATAAAAGCCCAAATCCAGGACATAGAAGACAAAAAGATAATACAAAAAATCAATGAAACAAAAAGTTGATTCTTTGAAAGGGTAAACAAGATTGATGGTCCCCTAGCTAGACTGACTAAGTAAAAGGGAAAAAAAGCCCAAATAAACACAAACAGAAACACAAAAGATGAAGTCATATCTGACTCTGAAGAAATACAAAAGATTATCAGAGACTACTATGTACACTTGTACGGAAACAAACTTGAAAACCTGAAGGAATTGGAGGACTTTCTGGCATCACACAACCTCCCTAGGTTGAAACAAGAAGAAATCGAGACCCTAAATAGACCAAAAACAACCCACGAAATTGACTATGTCATAAGAAAACTACCTCCAAAAAAAAGCCCTGGACCAGATGGCTTTCCAGCAGAATTCTCAAAACATACAAGGAGGAACTGATACCAATTCTATTGAAAGTAATCCAGGTGATTGAGAAAGATAAAACTCTCCCCAAATCATTTTATGAAGCTAACATCACACTGAAACCAAGCCAGGTAAAGATCCAACAAAGAAAAAGAACTACAGGCCAATATAGATGAACATAGATGCTAAAATTCTCAACAAGATCTTAGCAAACTGGATTCAACAACAATCTCAAAAATCATTCAGGGTTATCCAAATAGGAAAAGAGGAAATGAAATCAAGTTTTCCCTCTTTGCAGGTGACATGATCCTATATCTCGAAATCACAAGAGAATCTGTCAAAAACCTCCTTGCATTGATAAAGGACTTTGGCAAAGTCTTAGGGCATAAAATAAATGTGCAAAAGACAATTGCATTTCTATACACAAATAATAAACAAACAGAAACCCAAATAAAAAGTGCAATTCCATTCACAATATCCACAAAAAAAAAAAAAAGAAAAAAGAAATACCTTGGCACTTCCTAATCAGAGACATGAAAGACTTTTACAATGAAAACTACAAAACACTACTCAAAGAAATCAAAGATTATACAAACAAGTGGAAAAATATTCCATGCCCATGGATTGGAAGAATCAACAGTGTTAAGATGTCCATTCTACCTAAGGCAATCTGCAGATTTAACACAATACCCATCAAATTACCAGCAACATTCTTCTCAGACCTAGAAACAACAATGCAGGGATTTATGTGGAAACATAAATGACCACAAATAGCCAAAATAATCGTCAACAACAACAAAAACGCCAAAGCAGGAGGTATCACACTTCCAGACTTTAAACTTTATTATAAATCTACAATAATCAAAACAGTCTGGTACAAGAACAGGCATATAGACCAATGGAATAGAATTGAGATTCCAGAAGTTAAACCTCCATTTCTCAACCAACTCATTTTTGACAAAGGCTCCACCACCAACCACTAGGGAGAGGAGAACCTGTTCTATAAATGGTGCTGGGAAAACTGGCTGACCACATGTAGAAGATTGAAATAGCACACCTACCTATCCCCATACACAAAAATCAGCTCTAAATGCATCAGATACCTAAATGTAAAAACTCAAATTATAATAACCTTAGAACATGCAGGAGACAGTCTTATGAAAATTGGATCTGGCAACCAATTCCAGATCAAAACCCCAAGTGCCCATGCCATAAGAGATAAGATAGACAAGTGGGACCTCATCAAACTGACAAGCTCCTGCAAAGCCAAAGAAACAATCAAGAGAGCAGGGAGACAGTTAACAGACTGGGAAAAAGTATTTGCCAACTCTGTGTTCGACAGAGGCCTAACCTCAAAGAACTACAAGGAACTCAAATGTGCTAAAAAGAAAAAAATAAACAGCCCCATTACAAAGTAGGCAAAAGATATGAATAGACAGTTCTCAAAAGAAGACATATGAGCAGCCAACAGATACATGAAAAAATGTTCAACCTCACTAGTCATCAAAGAGATGCAAATTAAAACTACACTGAGATACCACCTAACTCCAGTCAGAATGGCCATCATCAATAACTCAAAAAATAACAGAGGCTGGAGAGAATGTGGCAAAAAGGGAACACTTCTACTCTGTTGGTGGGACTGTAAACTAGTACAGCCTCTGTGGAAAACAGTGTGATGATTCCTAAAAGTTCTAAAAATCGACCTCCCATATGACCCCACAATCCCCCTACTGGGAATATACCTGGAAGAACTCAAATCACTCTATAATAAAGATACCTGCACACGTATGTTTATCACAACATTGTTCACAATATCAAGAACATGGAACCACCCATGCTACCCAGCAAAGGAGGACTGGATTTTTTAAAAATGTGGTACATACACAGAATGGAATATTACGCAGTCATAAAGAAGAACAAAATCATGAACTTTGCAGCAACCTGGATGGACTTAGAGTTTATAATACTGAGTGATCTTTCACAAAACCAAAGAACTGAGTATCACATGTTCTCACTCATAAGTGGACCTTGAACAACTATTGTAATACTGTAAGAAAAGGATTGACATTAGAGGGAAACTGCCCGGGGGGGCAGGGAGGTGGGATTGGCAGTAGTGGGAATCTGCCTGGGGAAGGAGAACACACTTCATCAACAAGGATACCTGCACAATGAATATGTATATACCTAACCCTGAATTGTACCCCACAATTTTAAAATTAAAAATTTAAAGTTAAAAAAAGGAGATAATGATATCTCATAAGCTGATTTTGCATGGGAAAATGAATGTGAATCAGATATCTTTCTTGTGTGACACCTAGTAAATATCTAATAATGCCAATTTCCTTTAAAAAAAAGACTGCACATCACACCCATTTCAATAAATATTACAACAGCAACAGGGACCCAACATTTTGGAGCAGATTCTAAATATCAGATTCTGTTCTAAACACTTAATACATACTTTTTCACTTAGTTTATCAACAATTCCGTGAAGTAGGTATTATTAATGTCTCCATTTTGTAAATGAAGTAACTTAAAAACAGAGGTTACTATTCTTTTGATGGCTAGAATGTCAAAGCCTCAAGAGTGGATAGCTGAGATTAGACACATAAACTAGAAAGTGTGAAGCGAGTTAAAGAACTTAAAAGCCAGAACGTTTGGTCATTGCCTAAATTTAGGTCTGGCCATTTTTTTGACCTCAGCTATAGAATATTTTCTATTAAAGAATAATAGAATAGCTATTAACCTATAGCTTAATACATAATACTATGCCCAAACATGATAAAATCAGAAACTCTGTGATTTGTCATAGCACTGGAAAGTGGCAATTTGCATGCCGTACAGAGCAAAAACTCTCAATGTCAGAGAAGAGGCTGTTGAAGCACAGCTACTTAAGGAGATCAAATGACACAGAATTCAATAAGGCCAAATTGTGTATGACAGAGGAAATGACAATGTGCCAGTTAGGAAATAAAAATAGATATCCAAAGAACTTAATGCATGCACGGATTTTTTTTTCCCCTTGAAAGAAGGCCATTTGAAAAGCTTCTGGAAAAAAATTAAAGTTCTTTGTTGAGTTGAAGTTTTAGTTGAGTGAAGAGTTAAAAACGCTTTCAACTTAACATATCTTGACTTTTTATATACAGTTTTTATTTCAAAGATGTGGGGTACAATTTAGGGTTAGGTATATAAATGTTCATTATGCAGGTACCCTTGTTGATGAGGTATGCCCCCCTTCCCTCGGTAGATTCCCACTACTGCCAATCCCTCTCCACCCCTTAGCAATTTCTCACTACTGTCAATCCTTTTCTTATGGTATTATGATAATTGTTCAAGGTCCACTTATGAGTGAGAACATGTGATACTCAGTTCTTTGTTTCTGTGATACAGCACTCAGAATTATAGACTCTAAGTCCATCCAAGTTGTTGTGAAGTACATAATTTTGTCTATCTTGACTTTAAGGTCTAGCAGTTTCATTATGAAAGATAGATGATGTAACCAAAAACATGACTCTTACCATGAGCCAACAGAGACGTAAAATTGACAAGAAAAAATGTTTAACTGCAAACATGAGCACCATGCTTGCTAACTTCCTCTATTTTGAAGGAAAAATCCCTTTTCTCCAAATATTTACACTCCCTCATGTGCTTGGCATCTCTTCTAACAACTGAATCATTCTTCATGACAAATCTATACTTGAGAACCAAATCACGGGTAACCATATTGGAAAAACAGATCTTGAGTACCCAGTGATAAAGAAGAGGGACCCAAGAGATACAACCTCAGGAGGCTCCAACTGAAGTGATAACTCAGGAAGACCCATTCAGTCTATATATCCCTTAGTGCTTAGTTTAGGTCATCCAGCAAATAATCCATTGCACAAAAAGAAGTGGTGGGAAATAAACTTTGACTTTAAAAATCTGATACTTAAGGGACACTTTCTAAATAAAACAGAAAATAACTGTTTCTCCGGGGTGGCTGGCAACAACATTGCTCTGAAGAGAAGGCATGAGACCTCCTGGCATCTCTCCTCACTTCTGTACTGAGTTTCAAACCATTGCGACTTTCTAGAACACCCCTCCGCTGAGACATAGCACCTACTCATAAAACCCAGGAACCCAAGTAGGGGTTCTTTCTCTTATTCTAACAGATAATAAAGTAGAAGTCTGCGGAGACCAGGGGATTGTACAAAGGTCTCAGTTGAAATGTTTGACAGCAACTGTAGTCTGGAGTGGGGCTAGCTGGAATCCTGAACTCCCTGGTTCTCAGCTGGAGCATCTCAGTAACCCAAGACTGAGTATTTCTGCTTGTGTTTTGTGATTCCTCTAGTCTCACATTTTCAGTTTTTTGTGATGAATAGTAGTAACCATCTATGAAATATCATATAACAAGCACAGTAAATTCATCTAAAATCCTGCAACATGATTCCAATCTGCCTGTCTCTCTTTCTGCTGGCACCTTCTAACACACCTGGCACAACCCAGAAGATGCAGCCTGAGTCCCTTTTTGAGTCTGTTTAAGCATCAATTGGAGACTGAAATTCAGAGCAATGTGACCCCTGCACAACCTAAAATGTAAAAGTTTCCCAGGGCTCTTCTGTGAATTAAATGGCCAGGTTTCAAAAACACACACACAGCATTTGAATGAGGTTCAGGGCAGCTGGTCAGAAAAAGGAATTGAATAAAAGAAGGGTGAACTTAAACTCAGTAAAAGAACAGGCAATCCAACAACAAAAGCAGGCAGATAATGGCACCGTGGTCATACAGAGCATCTCAGGCCTCTAGGGAGACAGGGCTCCTCAGAGTTGGCAACAGTGTGACTAAATAGGCAATCCAGTATACCAAGTGTCAAAGCACCATTTGGTTTCCCAGACATGACTTGAGCAGTTTCAAAACTGTCACCTTTTCTAGAGTCACCTTGAAACTTTCTGGTCCAATTTCCAGCCAATCTCCCTCAGTAATATAGTGGTGCTTTGGGGACTGCTCATGTAATTCTATCTGTTGATTGTGCCCTGGCATTAGGACATTAATTCCACCTTGTCTTGTGTTCCTTTCAGTTTGCAAAATAGCGGCCTAGATCAACTTCTACAGCTCTGGAACCTAAAAGACTCCATAGCTTTCAAGTCATCATTTTCCCATGAGGTTCTATGTTGTATCTAGGACTGCATAAGTTACTATCACTAAAAATGTAGAAGTACAGCACATTATCCCTGTAATTTACGATCTTTATGTATGTAAGATTTACAAACCTGAAATGATGCTATAACAACACAATATTTTCCTGAGAGCCAACTTAGCCTTAATTATGTTCGGTGATAAATAGAGTTGGTCTCCTATTCCCTTCCAGGATATAAATTCTTAGAGTGCAAGGCCACGTCTTCTATGTCCCCTGTAGCACTTAGCATGATGCTGAGCACAGCAGGTACATGATGAATAATGGAAGGTTTATAGGATTAATCAAGTGGGAACCTGGAATGACTGAAATGGGGTAGCCCCCTAGAAGCACTAGCGATGGAGAGAGCTGGAAAATACCATGAGCATGTAGGAAAAAACCTCATTCTGGGTTACAGAGCAAAGCTTATTCTATTTTTGCCCTTATTCTTTGAAATCCACAGGGTGGTTTCCACTCGACATTGGATGATGTCTGGTAATTAAATTCCAGGAGGAGTTTACTCGTGGAAATTTCTGGCCTACATTGGCTATCATCTAGCCCATGTCACACATGTTCTCCTACTAGGTAGGAGATAGGACTAAAGCACTATCTAGCATGGATAGTGTATCTTATGGCACCACATATGTATATGCAACACAAATAAAGAAAGCAAAAGACAATTGCACTAAATAAAACAACTAGCTCAGAAAGAATTTTTCATTTTTCCTCTGGCATAATGGGCCTGTGAGGAAGCCAGGGCTGGTGAGGGTTTGCCAATCATGTGACTAAATAGAGAGTCCAGGATATCAAGTGTCAAAGCACCATTTGGTCTTCCAGACATAACTTGAACAGTTTCACAGCTGCAAGGATGGAGGAAGAGCAAAGTCTCTTACTCAAAACTATTAGCAAAAAGTTAGCTAACCAAATTATTTGCACATACACTGATCAGTTGAAGGAAAGAATATTCCCACTTTCTGAACTTTATCATAAAGGGAAATGCATGCTAAACTTTGTCCAACCTTCTGAACTTTATCATAAAGGGAAATGCATGCTAAACTTTGTCCAACCTATTCCAACTCTAGTTGTATTTTACAGGTTGTTTTTACTAGTCCTAGCCAAAAAATACAACACATTCATCTATCTCACCAAATTTGATAATCTCCTCTGTATTCCAAGCACTACTTATAAAAGTTGAGGATACAGTGTTGAACAAGGAAATATACTCCTTCCTTCAATGCAATTAGAACTAGTGATAACTATTATATATCATTAGTTATATAACTAGGTATATAACTATCATTTATCAATAGGTATATCATTAGTGGTATAACTAGTATATGTTATCATTATAACTAGGGATAACTATCATATACCATTAGTCATATAACTATTATTTATTATTACGTAAATAATTAGTGGTATAACTAGTATATGTCATTATAACTAGTGATAACTATTACGTATTATTTGTTACACAGCTAGTTTTATAACTATGGTTTACCAGTGGTTATATTATATAACATTATGAATGATGATAGCTATAACTACATAGAAACTATAACTAGGGAATTAAGAAAGGAAAAATATTTTCTCTGAAGGAAATTAAGCAGGATGGGATGACATTGGAGAAAGATGTTGAAAACTGGCTGCCCAGAGAAAGCCTGGATAAGGAGGTAAAATTTATACTGAGAGCTGAATTGCAAAAAGGAGACAGCATTTCTGGCAAAGAAAAGAGCAAACACAAAGACCATCACTTGCTTAATCTACTTTTGAGAATGGACAGTTTGATCCCTGACTCAGACATCTTCTATGGCCATAAGAGCTATATCTTAGTGTGGCCTCCATTCTGACAGGTTTTCATTTCAAATGGCTCAAATGCATGAGAGGCCAGAGGTTTGAAAGAGACTCTTTCTTAGTTTTGAAGGAAAAGGGATAACAAAAGAAAAGGAAGAGTCACAGCTGACCAGGACATATCAGGAACAGGACATCCCCCGTCTCTCCTGAAGTAATGGTCCCCTAGTCTTAGTTAATATTCAAGTGTCAGCAGAGGATGATAGGAGATAGAGAATTAGGAGCTTCAACTGGTCATATAGCACAGTCCAACATGGAACTCACACTGTGGCCTGGACCAACATCCATTCAAAGACATGGGCTTTCATGACAATTTTTATATGCTTCAAGTCTAAATTAACTTTTCTTCTAGATTCCTCCCTATATGACATCATAACTTCCATATCTGGATAACTGGAAGAAGAAAACAGGAGGCAGTTTGCTCCAGAGGCTTTAGTTCCCTGTCCTGACAAGGTCCTAATCCTTTCTTATGCTTGTGAGTTCTTGTATTTTGACAAACAGTAGCATCACAGTTTATACAAAAGTTCTGGAGTCAGGCTACCTGGATCCAAATCCCAGTTACACCTCTTGCTGGCTGTGTGACTTGGCACAGATTACGTTTCTCCAAGTTTCAGTTACTAACCTGTAAACTAGCTTATATTACTTCCTAGAGTTTCTGTGAGGATTAAAAAGATCACCCATGTAAAGCCTGAATGCATAGTAGTAACTAGTGCACATCAGTGCTGGTAGTCATAGGAGTAAGAAGAGGAGGAAGAATCGTCAGCATTCAATCTTTCAAGAACACTTGGCTTCCCAGACATTTGGGTTCTCATAACCAAATTCTAAAGTCCTAGATTCAGGGAAAAGAAGACAAAATGGTATTTCCTCCTTTTAAACATTCATCCATGTTTTCAGAAGGCTCTAATAGGACTCAAGGACTGAAAGCATCATTTTTTTCAACCAAATATTAAAACAGTTGCAAAAATTAGAGAAAAGAAAAGCTGTTTTGTAGATGTCTGGCCATTCATAGCAGCCTACTTTTGGATTGCTCCCAACCAGCAAAGGAAAGAGGGAACATAATTTGAAAGTTTTGGGGTCCCTGTGAAGTCACTGCTGATCTATTTTAATAGCAGACCTCCAGGTGATTAGTAATTTTTCAACAATAAGCCTGAAAGCAAAAGAGTCACTAATCTAGCTCTCTCCCTGAATGCTTGCAAACATTCATTATTTTATGCCCTTCTGTTCTCCTTTTCTACTAAGCTAAAATTTTTCCAAGGCCAGAGACCAGGTCTGTTCTTTTTATATGCCAACAGCAAAGTTGATTTGCATGGTGTTAGTAATTCACCTAATGTCTCACTTGTACCTTTGTAGACTGGGAGTCAGTGAATGTTTCAAAGCCATGAAGTATTATATTACTAATCTTTGTTTTCCAATAGCCTGGCATAGTTCCTGGAACATCAGTGATCACTGAAGTTTGTTCAAGAAAAAGGTTAAAGTGGAAGAAGATAGGTAAAGATACTAGGGGCTACAATGAAAATATAACAGAATAATAATAGGAGAACATTAAACCCTGCACGTAGACACATGCTGATGATGTCGTCAAAAGAAGATTTAAAATAGTATTCTAACTAGAGGTGGAAAGGCTAATAAAAGCTTATTTCTTAAACACATTTTTTTAAAGAAATGGGACTGGCCAGGCCTAGGCTGAAATGTTAGCTCACTGATCACTGCCGTCACTAGGAAATGGCTCTCACTATTATAGTCCAAAAATGTTGTGGGAGTTGAAGCCATCACAGAAACATTCTAAGTATCAGTATAAGTAGAGAAGAAAGGAGGAAGAGACTTCCCAGGATTTCTATACATCACATTTTCTTACTTTTAATTAGCAAGAACTTAATCTCACAGCCACAGCTACATGCAAAGGTAGCTGTTGCCCAAATATAGGCCTCATAACAGTGGGGGAGCAAGATGTTTGGCAAGAGGATCATAAGAATAAGAACTGTTAATATACAAATGTTTAGGGGCTTGCTGAGGATTTCATATGTGTATGTTTTTTGTTTGTTTGTTTTCCGATTTCATTTGTTTAGCAGGGGAGGAAGGATACAGAAAATTGGCTCTTGAGAACCTACAGCCTAAAGTAGCTAGAGTAGCGCCAGTTCATCCAGGACTTACTCTGATAAAAATGGATGTGCTTATGGAAGCAATGAAGTGGAATACTTTAAAGGCAAAAGAATAGTCTTTAAATGGTCATTGTTGGTGCTGTCCAGCTCAGTTTATTATAGGAAAGAAGTAGAAAGAGATGCAAGGTAGAAACTCAGGCCCAACTTAAGATTCAGCTGTCAACCTGGTGTTCCTTCGTGCTGTATGTCTTTTTTTTGAGTTGGAGTGTCACTCTGTCACCCAGACTGGAGTGCAGTGGCCACTCCCGGCTACCACAGCCTCGACCTGCTGTGCTCCGGCGATCCTTCTGCCTCAACCTTCCAAGTAGCTGGAACTACAGGCACACGCTATCACGCCTGGTTAATTTTTTGATTTATTGTAGAGATGAGGTCTCGCCAAGTTGCCCAGGCAGGTCTTGAACCCGTGGGCTCAGGCAATCTACTCACCTCAGCCTTCCAGAGCGTGGGATTATAGGCTGAGCCACTGAGCCTGGCTCATGCTGTATGTCTTAGAACCTGAATAGAGAATAAAAATAGTGAAAGACCCTCACCCTGGTGCAAGACTGAAAAGGTGGCAATGGGAGCCTGATGCTATTTCTTCTGCTTGAATTTGGGGTCTAATGTAGGTGTTGAGGGCCCCTTGCTCTAGAATCAATCATCCTCCAGACCTCCTATAGCCCTAAGTATTATGACATTATTCTTTTTGCAGTTGAATGACTTGAGATAGTGCCTTACCATAAATATACCCCCCCTACACACACACACATATACACAAACACACATACACATACTCCACCACCACATTCACATACCCTCTTATCTCAGCATAGGCAGGCTTCTGGGAATTAAGTGATATGATATTTTGAGGGAAGATTAAACAACCTACTAATAAGACTTCTCTTTACTCCCCCATCAGTGTTTATTCCTTTAGCACCTGTCACTAGAATAAAGGTACATCCAAGTTCCTTCTATATTCCTGGCAAGAACAAGGAGTCCAAGGTAACCAAGGAAGATAATAGCATCAGATTGAGGCAATCCAGGAAATCTCTGTGCTCTGGAAAATAGCCCTGAGGCACAGAGCAGCAATTCTATTGTGAAGAAAATCACTTTCTGAAGAACCCCTACTGGCCTCGATTCTGTCTTGGCCAAGAATTAAGAATAGATGAGAATGACTGAGGGTGTTTTGTTTTGTGTGTGATGGAAGACAAGGAAAAGTGAGTCATTAAGTATGACTATAAATTCTACTCTAAAAATTGAGAATTATTCAAGGTATAAGGAAGTGTGGACCAAAAGACTTAAAGGAATTCTGTAACATTTACTGACTCTCAGTTATTCTCAACAATTTAAAAAATTCCAACCTGCTGCCCCTTTCCCCTTCAGCAGATTTCTGAGGTCCCTGTCTCCTAGCAGGCACATTAGTTTAGGATGCAACTAATCTTGGCGCTTTTCGTTGGTTGCCCATGTCAGGGCTTGTAACCCATTGCCAGTTTGAGATAAAGTAATACTTAATTTGAGCCCCATTCCTTCTTCATCCCCAACTTTTCCTACTATGGGTACAAAAATCACAAATTCTCTGAACATTTCCTGGTCAGTCTATATATTGCAGAAAGGATTATGTATAATGGCCATATAATAATCATTTGCATGCCATAGTAGATAAATGAAAGGCAGTGTCTATAGAAACCTAGAATAAACTTAGGTTAGCATAGTCTCTTTGCCTCAGCATAACCATTTTTGCTTAGACTTTACCCCTGACACACTTTGAATCCAGCACAGGTTAGACATAGATAAATTTCCAATAGACTGGTTTTAGGAAGGGCTCAGATATTCTACTGCAGGCCAAGCAGCAGCCTATACAATCCTTTTGGCAAATCTCCATCAGATGCAAGACAAGGATGGAGCCATAAAAATAATAATAGACCACCTTTTGGTCAAGGAGTTTGTGGATTGCAAATGTCTGACAAAGTTTCTTGCAGGAAAACCCCCTCCCCTTGTCTCCTTCCATCTAGCCCACCACCTGAGGGCATGAGATGCTAAGACTGGCCACCTCAAGATCTAAGACTCATGTGGCTAACCCACCCATCTGCCTGCTGTCCATCACCTGCCATCAGTACCTGCACTTATCTGCCCTTTTATAATGACATGGAGGAGACCACCACCCAATCACCTTAATGATCTTCCTAAGCTGTGGTGTGGCCATGTGCTCTTTGAGCTATGGCCAGGCCATGTTTTCTTAATCTTTGGCCCTCTCCCTTATCTTGGGGAGGTGAATGACCTTTTTTCTCTTTCTCTCTAATTTACTTTCTAAATAAACTATATTCTCTAATCTAACTTCTGTGCAATTCTTTGCATTTTTCATGCGGCATCAGATGGTATACCAGACCCCACACACCCAGTAGGCCTGACCTAACATTCTGGAGGCCCTGCTGGGGGAGTGTGTGACGTTAACAGTAGGGTTTTCACAATTTTTTTTCAGGATTCAGTGTGATTACAACTCCACAGAATCAAAGGGATGGGAAGTTTTTAAGAGATGGAATGGGAGGATAAAAGACCATCTTTGTTTGCTAATTGAACTTATCCAAAAAAAGTAAATTTTTTCTTATCTTTATGACAGGAGATAGTTTTACAATTTAGAAAAAGAAGAAAAGGCACTCTCCCAAGTTAAGATAGAGGTGCTCCCAACCTCCCACAGTGAGCACCTCTATCTTTCTTGATAATTGCATTTCAAAGAGATGGCTCCCAGGTGCTTTTTTTAAAGATATGGTGTACAATTCAGGATTCGGTATCCAAGTGGTCATTGCGCAGGTAAAGTCTGCCTAGCAAGACAGTTCTGAGTTGTAGCAGGAAGCTTTTACAATGATTTACATCTCAAAGTGGCAGAGAAAGGTTTTATAATTCATTTTCTAAAGTAAGTGATCTAAGAAAAGGGAAAGGGGAAATCTTTGTGGTTAGGTCTTCTTGATTATGTAAGGACCAAGGTAAGGGGAAGGTCAGGGCCTTAAGACAAGAAACTTACTCTAAAATTTAGTTAAGCTGAGGGAAACATTAAGGCCATCTTTGTCAATCCTTACTATAACACAACTGAGTCACCTACTAATAAGCCCATTTTACAAATTAGGAAACTGAGACATCGAGAGTTTGAGACTTGCTCTAATTCATAAAACCTGACAAGTTTCAAGTTATTCTCTAGTTCACATCCCTTTCATCACAACCGTCTAGGTACAAAAATATATATACTGTTTTTGTTTGTTTTTTGGAAACCAGTTCTACTGCATTGCATCTAAGTGCTGCCTTGATGACAGCAGCTTTTAAGGCGTAGCCTGAAGGTAGTTTGGGGTAACAGGAAGGAGGAAAGAATGGAAACGAATAGGTAAGGGCTAGAGCAGTCAGCCATTGTTTCTCTACCTCATTTTACACATAAACATAATCTTCAACCACATGTTCAGAACAGGGTTGGCAGTAAACTAGGCAAAATGAGATAAAGCCCTGGATGAGATTAGTGGAAGTGGGAATAAAATGGTTGGGGCAAATTTCAGGAACATCTCAAAAGAATGGCAGAAAATGAAAACAGAGAGTTTAGAAGGCACATAGAACAGGGACCTGGTCAAGTGACTTTAGAAAGATGGAAATTAAAATCGTTGGAAAAGAGAGCCAAATTTAAGGAGAAAGACATAATTAAGAATTTTACTTATTGACTTTAAGGTAAACTGACAAGTGTATAGCCTTGGAAATATTAATTCTAATCTGAAGGACTTATATTCACAGTAACAGAAGATACAAAAAAATAATAATAATAACCTCAGTAACAAATGAATGTATAGAGAAAAAGTAGAGGAAAAAATAAAGAATCTTGAAGAACAATCATGGTTGAGAATCCGGAAAAGAGAAATGAGAATGAAAAAAATGAAGGAGGAGAAGAAACAGAAAAAGAGTCACAAAGAGTGATAGATGAGTCCAGAAAATATCATGTAACATGAACTAAGGCAACAAGAAATTTAAAGAAGAAACCTTCTTAAGAATCAAATTGTGTAATTGTGCAGTTAAGGATAATTATGTAAAGCAGAGGAAAATATTGTAACTTTTGAGATAAGTTTCAATATAGTTGTGAGGATAAAAATGATATTGCACATGGGTAAAGAAAGTGATAGATGGATAAGAAAAAGAGGTAGCCAGCCACACTAAAGTAGTAAAAAGAAGAGAATTTGGATGTTAGTTGAAAAAAACAAAAACAAATTTTTTCAAATATAAAGGAAAAGATCATAAAATGTTGAGAATCTGAAGCATTAGTCCTGATTCAATATATTTATGGAAATTTCTATATTGATTGCTAATGTATACACAAAATGTATATGGATTCATAAAAAACAATCTCTGTTTCTCTTGCTCAATTTAATATGCATCTCTAATATGCATCATCCTATTCATAATAGAATAATTCTAACCCAAGCTGGTCTAGATTTTTATCAGTATAAAAGGCTATTCCTTTAAGCTTGCTCTTCGATCCAAGACCCTCTAGTTTGTTACTGTTTGAAAAGATTCTACTTTTGACCTAGAGACAATTAGAGATTGTTTATCTACCTTGGCATCATGAATCAGAGTTTCTGGGGCTTCAAGAAAAGATACTGATACTCTCAAAAAGATCTTGGAGACATGGCAGTAGTTATCAAATCTAAGCCGAGGGGTGTCTGCAGACCATTAAATAAGAATATTATCACCTTGTCTAATGTGTTTCCCTTTGATGGGTATCTGTTTGCAGGTGGTGATCATTTGCCAGCTCATGATAATCCCCATATATTTGTTCTGAGACTGCCGGGCACAGATTTTGCCAAACAGAGGGTGTCATTGTCTTATTAATTTTTGTGTACATACATCTTTTTTCAGCTATAGCTAACAGATGCACTCAGAAGAAAGTAACACCTATCTTTTTATCCTTGACTTTCAACACCCTGAAAGCTATCTGATTCTTTAAAGCAGGTCCACACAGAATCAATAGTATAGTAGATTTATCTCAGTTCCTGCCTTTGATCATTTCCTGTTCTTAACCTTTGTGTTCATTTATCTTCTGTGTTTTTCCTGAGAGCAGGCTTCCCCCTTGCCTCCATATCTCTCACCTGGAAAATGAATTCTTTGTTGTCTCATTTTTATGTTTTCAATTCGTCCTTCCCAGTGACCATCCTAAATCTACTCTCCCTGAAAACACTCTCAATGATATCTCTGTCCTCCAGGGCTCAGAACAGGCTGAGGGGCAAGGAACAATTAAAAGTAAAGTTCAAGTGTTTTTCAATTACATCTGTGCTTTTGGCTATAACAGAAACAGCCCTGTGTGTGTATGTGTGCATGGAGAATTCTTAAGCCAAATGAGAAACAATCAAACTCAAAATTCTATGAATTGATATCAGAAATAAATGAAAATATCTAAATATAAAAAGTACATCTAGTCCATTCTTGGATAAAACCTCATCTAAACCATGCAATCTCTTAGGAAACATTGTATATAGGAAAGAAGCAACAGTGCTACTAAGTGTTTTGAGGATATTTGAATATTTAAAAGTTTTTCAGACTTCTGTTTAATATCACTGGTTAGAACTGAGTAAGCTATATTATTGTCCATTCTCGAGCTAGCCAAGCATCTTATAGGATGTTAATTGTCTGCAAAAGTGGTGGGTGCCACATCATTGATGTGAGATCCCAATTTGTCCTGGGAGATTAAAGGGGAGTGAGAGAGGGGACTGCACGAAACACTGTTGCCTCTGACCTGGTGGCACTGGAGTAAAGCTAGATATCTCTGATTTGACAAAAGACAGACATACAATTTTCATAGTTCTTTGTCTTTTTGCACATACTTAAAAGATCCATTCCTGTGCATGTAACTTTTACCTCTCCTGAAATCTATATAATGAAGAGAGATTTATCCATTTTAAAATGCCATCTGTGCACAAAGTGAAACCTGCTCGCATTCTTCTGACTTATAACATTCCTCTTTCTCCAAGCCTTGTAAAGCCTGCATGAGTCAGACCACTTACCGCTTACCCTTATACTATCAGGCCATGGGGCAGGGAGGGGCAGCTGGTGTGTGCAATCTGTTAGCTATTGTACAGCCTAATGAGGCATGACAATAAAGGTTCCCCATGTGGAATGTTCTCCTTCGTATCCAAGCCACGACCATCGCAAAAGTCAGCCAAGCTCCTTTGGCTGTAGGGATGACCTGTCAATCAGTCAGCTAGCAACATGAAGCAACCACACTAAAGGCCTGGCATCCCCTTGGACAAGTGTGTAAAGCCTGTGCTTATTTTCAAAGACAGACTCGTCCTAGCTAAAGTGACTTCCCCCAAAACCTCCTTGAGTCCACTAGAAAGTGACCCCTGTAAACGAATAACTGCTGAGAAGGAGATAAAGAGACTGAGAGAGGGAGATGGAAAGGAAAGGAGCCAGGGAGCAAGGCAGAGATGCTGCTAAGGGTCTCTCTTTCTCTCAGGGCCTTCAAAAAAAGCTTTAGAAGTGAGACTGAAGATTCAGATAGCAGTGCTGTGGGCGACTACAGGCTGAATGCATGCAGACCAACTAGCACAAAAGCAAAGACCACAGCTGGACCCTGGAGCAGCACCCCGTGGCTGTTACTGAAAAGATTCACTGGCAAATGGCAATTGCACCTGCAAAGCATAATGGAAAGGGTGGATATGATGATGACATCTTATTTTTATTATCACACAAGAACGCCAGGCTTTCTGATAGGAGTGGGAGTAGCAAGGATTCAGCTCACCTTGAGAACGGTGGCTTGTGGTGTTGGGGTGTATGTGTGTGTGGTTTTTTTTCTGATGTTGCAAGCAACAATTATTGCTACATGTTCTTCAGGGCAGCATTAATAAATTAAATAGTTTGAAATAGAAAAAATATTAGCAGGCAGAGAGTCTGGAAAAAATATTAAAATGATGAAGGATCTGGTGCCTGCGTTGAGTCACACGGGAGTTATAAATATGCAGAGAACAGAGACAATGAGTAAAGACTGGCTGCTCAAGGTCAGCCTCCTAAATGATACCCTTCCCAAGCAGGCAGGCAGGACATAAAGTCCGGTCAAGCCCTGCGGTCCTGCATGGCACCCCCTTTCTTCATGGCTGTGATTAATATTGTGTGCCCTCTTACAGAGCTGATTGCCCCAAGACATTACAAACTTGAGTGTGCAAAGGATCATATGGGAACATATACAAATTAAGATTTCCAATTCTTCCTCATCTCTACCAGAGATTTGATTTCAGTATATTATGTGTGATGGGAGCCCAGAAATGTAAATGTTTAAAGATCAAAAAACTTTGAGAAACACTGTTTTAGTCAGTACAGAGGCTAACATTGGATGAAATGAAACAATGTATTTCCTTCAGAGAATACTGCTTCCTTCCCTTGAGGATGCTCCACTTACTGCCAGCTGCCTTGGACCCTCCATAGATAAAAAATGGTCCACCAGAGTTTCTTCAGACAGACATTTACAACTTAAGTTGAATTTAAGTCAACATGTTAACTATCGTAGAAATATTTGCCATTTTAAACATATCGCCAATTTTGGAATGAAAGGTTGTGCTGTTGGGTGTAGGGATTTTTTACAGCAGCAGATGGGTGATGTATCTGAGAGATGAAGATTTCTTCCTGCTCTCCTGGGAATCATAACGTACCTGGTGGAGCCTATAGCTAAGTGTGAACCATGTTACTGGTATCATATCACCATCGTTGAAACGATACCCTCCAAATCAGACTTCTATCACTGTCTGCTCAGACAAAAGACCAAAAAAGCAAAATAATTTTTCCATCAGGTAGTACACCCCGAACTTTGATAATATCCCAAACCACATCACTTGAGCTATGATTAGAGGTTAATTAGAGTTTGGTTTAAAAGCATTCCTCACTATTTCTAGAAATGGGCAATGTCTATCATGGGTCACCAGGAAGATGCCATCTTCTCTATGTGATCAAACCACTCTATTCACCCTACTCTTTGCTGAGCATATAAATGATAATAAATGTTGATGCATAAAGATTAGACTGATTAAAGGAAACAAACTTTACACTAGGGGATTCATTAAAGACAATTAGATTTCTCTAGCTAGAGCCACGGGTACATTTACGTATTTATCAGGCTGTGGATTGTCCTGGCCTGTGGAGGAATTGGCCTTTATAAAGCCTTACCACAGTAATCTGCCATCCATTCAGTTCCTGGCCACATATGAAGCCTGCTTTTATTCTAAATAAATGCATGCTTTTATCCCTGTATCCACCAAGGAAAAGCAATAAAAATTAATTAACACCCTTTCCATTTTGTCCTCATTTGTTAGAAATCTAATTATATTCAAGTGGAAGGGGAGCGCTGCTCAGTCTCACTGTGTTTCAGAAAGACTTGGCCATTGAACTAGTTAAGGAGGCCAGCAAAATAAGATGGTCTTTAATTTACAACCTTATTAAGTGTAAAAAAGAAAAATAATTGTTGAGAAAGTCAATCGTGGTTACCAGAGCCAAATAAAGATGGTGAAAATTATGCTCTTTTGGTGTTTACAAGAAGGGATAATAATCTTCATCATGTAATTGTTAGTATTTATTGAGCATGTAATAAGTGGCAGACATTATGTTAGAAATTTACCCAAAGAGTATCTTTGAATTTTCATAAAAATTAAATGAGCAAATTGCTTACTTTATTCTTATTTTACAGATGGAAAAAACACTTGGAGTTTTTTTTTATTATTATTTTCAGAAAAGGGTCATTTCACTGATTTGTAAGAAGCTATAGGTAATAAAGTTCACCAGGACACAGGCCTCTCACAAAATAGCTAAGGTAAAAAAAAAAAAAGAAGAAGAAGATAGAGAATCCAAAAGTTTAGATAACAACAAATGCAAAGCAACACTGATAGATATGTTAATGACAAACTTAATATTCATATACATTGTACTATATTGCCTTTTTTGTTTATTTGTTTCATTGTTTGGAAAAGTCAACAGTGAGGGAAAATATAGTCTATACGTTAAAAGAATATATGGTTCATGCTTTAAAAAATCTCTTTCCTCAGATATTTTGGGCATCTACCATCAAATTAACTAATAGCTGTTATGTATTTCTCTGAATTGGAAATTTTCCTAAAGTTGTACTGTACTGTTAAGTATATGAGGAAGTCGATAAATTATAACTTGATCTGTTGCTGATGAAAAATGTGAAACATGGGCTCAGGGAATAGAAAGCCATCTTTGTCCTCTTCTTATAGGACCCCACATCCAATGCTGGAATTTCATCTGCAGCATCCTCGGTAGAGAATCCTAGTAGGTCGTAGCTCCCCCATATTAATGCTTCAAGATCCAAATCAGGAAGTATTTTCTTTATGATAATCTCCCTGACAGAAAAGATTTAGGGTTCCTTTGAATATATCTTGTGTTGACACAATCATATAATATTAATGTGGCAAATTAGATACATTGATTTTTCAAATAACAAATCAAACTTGTATATCTGGAATAAGCTCCATTTGATAATAAATCATTATCCTTTTTTAAATACTACTAGATTTGATTTGCTAGTTTTTGTTAAAGATTTTTTGCATCCATGGTCATGACAGAAATAGGTCTGTAATTTTTTTTTTCTTAAGTGTTGGAATCAAGTAAGCTGACCCCATAAAAAGTATAAGAAGTGGATCTCTCATTTTACTTTCTCTGGAGGAGTTTGTCCAAGTTGTGTTATCCCTTTTGGGGCAAGTGGATAAAATAATCCACCGGTCAACACATATGAATATAATACCAGGTTTTTTAATACCAGATTTCAGTTTCTTTAGCAGATGCAGAGCTATTCAGATTTTAAATTATTAGTTTTGTCAGCTTTCATATTTAGTATTTTTCATAGAAATTGTACATTAATTTGAATTGCCAAATTTATTTGCCTAAAGATCATATATCCTCTTTATCTGTAAAATGCAATCTGTAAGTGATATTTTTCTCTCCCTTTCTCTCTCTATATATATTTTACTACATTGTTTACTTGTACTTTTACCATTATAATTTATTTTTTCCTATTAGCTATAATGTTGAATTGCTCTTTTCTATCTTCTAGAAATGAAAGCTTAAAATTTTTTCCATCTTTCTTATTTTCTTTAAAGGAATTTAAGCTAAGATTTTTCCTGCATACACTGATTAAGATTCCATTCTAAAATTTTGATATTTTCTCTTTTCCCTTGTAATTGCTTCTTTTGCCCATGGATTATTTAAAAGTTTGCTGTTTAATTTCAATGTGTTTGAAATTTCCTTGATTATTTTTTATTATTGATTTCTAGTTAAATTCCAATGATTTATAGAACACACTTTGAATTATTTAAGCTTTTGAAATTATTTGAAGCTTTCTTTTTGGCTCAGCATATAATCAACTTTGTCACATGCACATTAACATAATTCGAATTTTATAAAGGTTGGTTCCAGCATTCTATATATGTCAATTAGGTTGTGCTTATCAATTTTGTTGTTCAGACCTCTGTACTATACTGAGCTTAGCCTGCTTATTAAATCAGCCTTAATTGTCGGAATTTTCACATTGTTTTAGTTCTGCTTTTACTTATTTTGAAGCTATAATATTGGGTGCATACAAATTTAAGGTTAGGATGTCTTTCTGTTGGATTAATCTCCATATCATTTTTATTATAAAATATTCCTGATTCTTGTTATTGTCTACTTACCCCTTAACATAGTTATTTTCTTTTGAGTGATGTTTGCAAAATATTTTTCCAACTTTTGACTTGAAAATATTTATGTTCTTAGGAATAATGTGTGTTTCTGCAGCAGTATAAAAGAAGTTTTCATTATTATTCAGTCTAAGTATCTTATATTTGTATTGAAGCATTCAGATCATTTCTATTTAATTTCTAATACTAATTGGATTTATATCTACCATCTTACTCATTTTTAATTTTTTTCTATTTGTTCATTTTTTCCTCTTTTGCTGATTTATTTTGATAAATCATATGTTTATTATTCTGTATTTTCTTTCTATTATCTATTAATCATATTCTTATACTCTTCTATTAGCAGTATCCATAAATATTACAAAGCACATCCTTGAATCATACAGTTCAATACAGGTTATTACATTTGCCACATTGTAAGACTGCTAATATCTTAGAACTTTTAAACTTCTATGATTGTTTCCATACATTTTAGTTCTCTGTATAAATTAAACTCCACAGACATGCAATTGTTATTATGTACAATGAAGATTCATATATAAATGTATCATCAGTATTCATATCAACTTATATATATAGTCACATGTGAGTATATATACATATATCTTTCTGGGTTGTTTTATTCCTTTATGCATTTCTGGTTTCTGGTTGTGATAATCTTCCTTCTGGCTGATGAATTCCACTTAGGTTTTCTCTTATTGCAGACTCACTGAAGAAAAGTTTATCAGTCTTTGTCTGAAAATATTCCAGTTAAGTAGAAGCATACTTTTGCAGAGTGTATAATTCTAATTTGGCAAGTATTTTTATTCAACACTTTAAAGATATTGTTCCACTACTATCTGGCTTTCCATTGTGTTTATAAAGAAGTCAGCTAACAATTTAATTTATTTTCATTAAAATAATGTGACATTTTCTCTGACTGCCTTGTAGATTATTTTCTTTCTCATTAGTTATATTTACTAGATTTATTATGATGTACCCATAGTTGTGTCTATTCCGATTTGAATTTACTAAATTTTTGAATCTTTGGGCTGATGAGTTTTGTTCATTTTGAAAATTTTAAATTATTATCTCTTCAAATATTACCGCTATCCCATTCTGTCTGTTAATACATAAGTTACATAGAATAAACAGATAGATAAATAGATTTATATAGCTAGAAAACGTGTGTGTGTGGGTGCCAAGAAAAAGTATACACATTTTAAGCAATGCTAAAAGATGTTTGTCATAATTAGAAGTGTCTGGACACTAATGGTAACCACTTTGAGTACCTCCTGTATTGCAGAAGTTAAACATGATTTGTATTCATCTTTTGTCATCAATATATATCATTGCAATCTTAATACAGTTTTTTTCCTCTCTTAAAATGTGTGCATTTTTTGGCACTGTCTGTATATATTAAATATGTTTCATATGTCTTTTGTCCTCTGGTCTGTTATTTCCATTTCTTTTCCTTTCCATTTTGAATGTTTTCTATTGACTTACTTTGAACTAACTAATTATGAATTCTACTACATTCAGGCTGCTACTGTTAAAACTATCAATGAAATTTTGGTTTTAGAAATTGTATTTTCCGTGGCTTTCTTTTTACTTGTATGAATATTCTTTCAGCGACTTAGTTTTTTTATCTCTGATTTTTTTTTTTTTTTTTTTTTTTTTTTGAGTTGGAGTCTCACTCCTTTACCCAGGCTGGAGGGCAGTGGCACGCACGCTCACGGATTCTCCAGCATCGACCTGCTGGGCTCCAGCGATCCTTCCGCCTCAGCCTCAGGCTTTCAAGTAACCGAAACTACAGACGGACGTGCGCTACCACACACGGCTTGCTTTCTTTTTCTTTCTTTCTTTCTTTCTTTCTTTCTTTCTTTCTTTCTTTCTTTCTTTCTTTCTTTCTTTCTTTCTTTCTTTCTTTCTTTCTTTCTTTCTTTCTTTCTTTCTTTCTTTCTCTC
>NW_007246506.1:184357-196954 GCF_000164805.1 Carlito syrichta
TCTCTCCCTCTCTCCCTCTCTCCCTCTCTCCCTCTCTCTCTCTGTGTCTCCTTCCCTCCTTCCTTCCAATTGTAGAGACGAGGTCTCACCAACTTGCCGGGGCTGGTCTCTAACCCGCGGGCTCAGGCAATCCATCTGCCTCCGCCTCCCAAAGTGCTGGGATTACAGGCTAAGCCACTGAGCACGGCCTGATTTTTTAATATGTAATTTATAGTTATTTTAAACACTTTGCTAATTCTGTTTTCTAAATTCATGAGTTAACATATATTATCTACATTTTATATTAATTATTGGTCGTTTTCTTTTGCCTTTTCTCAGTTCTACTAATTTTGTATTTTATGCCAGATATAATGAATGAAAGAACCATGCATAGTTCAGATCATCTTATCTCCAATGTTCTTGGCATATTTAAGTGAATATAATGAAGGGAGGATCATCTCAATCCAATTGGAAATTAATTTGGGACAAAACTAAATTGCAGTATTTGTAATATTTAGTCCATTTTCAAGTTCATTGCTTCAAGAGACTATTCTTAGATTTTTTTTATTGGAACCCTGCTAGGACTCTGTCTACTGAGCCCCAGAAGAGTTTTTCACCTGCCCTAGAGATGTATTTCATTCCCGCTCTTTATAAGTTCAGACAGTTTCTCCAGCCCACTTGCAAATGTCTTAGGTTGTTGACAGGTGATGTTCTTGATGCAAGCTCCCTTATTGGCAGATCTTCCCTTCAAAGCACCAAAAGACTGAATATTTTACTGTGCATTTCAGAAGATTTCTACCTTAGCTCCAACAAATGTCCCTTGGGAAACAAATATTCGAGTTTCCCAAGTTTCCAATTTGCCACACCAGTTCCAATGACTGATAAAAGTTTTGGCGGTTTTTCTTGTCCCCAGCAGAGTCCTGCCACTTCAGCAAGACTATAGTCCTCAGTTCACACCCAAAATAGATAGATGGCCCAGGTTGGAAAATGAGGAGGTAGTCAACTCACTTCTCCACTCTCAGGAATTAGAGTTTATCTCAACCCTGTTACTTCCACAGCTCTCTCATGCAGTCAGAAATGTGAATTTTGTAATTTACCTGTCTGTTGCTAGCCATTGTGGTAGGAGAATTACCATGCCAGCACTTACTTTATCCTATTCAGAAGCAGAAGTCTATTGCTACCTTCCTAGAAGCAGAAAAATCCAAGTGAGAAATCTTTTGGTTGCAAGTAGCAAATGACCCAGTGCAAAACTGGAAAAAGGAAATTCACTTTTCACTTAATTGAAAAGCCCATATATAAAGGTGGCTTTGGCTACAGGCAATCTAGGAACTAAAAACAAAAACAAAAAACCCTAATTGACTCTAATTTAATTATGTACCTATTTCTCTATTAGTAAAAACCCAACTAAATGGCCTGGGGGTGGGGGGAAAATGCATGATTCCTCAGAACCTGCATCTTGTTATTAGAGGAAAAATGAGGTTATTGTGGAAAGTAAGAGCAAATGTCCACTATTCCTGACCATTCCAGTCATCAGTCGTCTCTTTATCTTCTCAATTGCTATAGTTTCTGCCAACCATTTAAGTACCAAAATGCATTATGTTTTCTTGTGCCTTGCTCAGTGCTTCACTTATTCTCAGTTAAAATGTTGTTCTTGATATTCTTTTGGCTTCCAAGTCACAAACATTCATGCTGAACTTCTAGCCAGTACTTAATTCAGTAAATACTTGTGCAGTTGGTCCTGAGGTAGGTTACCTGACTGCATTTCACACTGTAGGTCACAGCTGAAGAAGGATTAATTTCTCAGTTTTCAACTCTAATCGTATGCTGTCAGAAGAAAGCACTTTTTAAAATAAGCCGTGGGTTATTGTTGTATATTTTATGCAGTATTTCTCTGAAGCAAAATGAAATGAGAGCACGGGTGAGGGTGCCTGGCTAATCCCTGAGCCATCTCGCTGATGTGCAGTATTGGGTTCAGCATGCCTTCATTTGCTGTGACATCGCACATCCCATGTTCCACCTTCTAGGCAGGCAATTATGGGAAGACCTCAGTGCTGCCCTCCAAGAGACTAGTCAGTAGGCTGAATGAAGCTCTGTCAGACAGACAGCCCCATTTCCTCCCAACTACTTGATGTGTCTCTCTCAACAAAAGAAATAGTTTTGAATTCTTTCTTTTACCTACTTGCTGCCAGAAATCTCATAAAAGAGGCTATACTTTGAGACTGAGTTTGAAACTAGGAACTGACTTATAGTCAGCTGGAGGGTTGGAATTGAGTAGATAATGCTATTTCCAGTAGGTATGGATTCCTCAGTGGCTGTGTTGATTAAAGGGATTTGGACATAGGAAGACCTAAATGAATTAATAAATGAGAGCAAATGCAAAGTGTGATGATAAAGAGCATAGTCACTGAAGTCAGAATCCTTGCTCTGCTGCTGAGTGTTCTTGTGTCTCAGATCTCTAGTTTGTATCATAGAGCTATTATCATTAATTGAAATTATGCACATGAGCACTTAGCAGGATGTCAGGCATAACCAACAATAAATAGCTATTATTGATATTTTTATTGACCTGTGCAGGAAACTTTAAGGATAGGACCACCAACTATTTATCATCATGGTAATGAGCTAGTGTGGCTCTGGCCATACATAAGTGTACAAGAGACCTAAAAATGAGTCTATTTTATATGCATTCATATGTATTTTTTTCTGCACATTAAAATGTCCAACCAGATTGTTTTGAATGTCTGCAAATCCAAGGGCAGAGGCCATCATTAAAAGTTAAGTACATAAATTGTGACAGGGAAAAAATTAGGTACACATTGCTATAAGTACCTTTGCTGCTCAGGGCTCATACTAATGTCCAAATCTTCTTAGACTTCAATTTACAAACTCTTATATTAAATGTCATTTTTTTCCAAAAAGTAATTACAAAGAAACTATGTGGAATGGTTTGTATTTTTAGTATTTATTTGGCATGCATCTCTTTTAAACCATAACTCATTCTAATTTGAAAATAATTGGTATACAAGCTGACCCATTTCTCTGTCCCCAAGTTATGAGTTCTCTCCTCTTTCCCCATTTTGAAATTTGTCCCTGAAAATACTCTTTTCACCTAGTTATCATGCATATTTATTTACCTGTGATTGATGAGAAACATATCTGATAAATGCCCAGGTACTGCTCACACTCCAGTGAAGAAGGTAAGGAAACAGTATATTTATTAAAACAATGAGAGAAATGTATACAGTTTGTGAGACTGTAATATGACCTGAGTCTTAAAGAATGAATGGGAATCAGACAGACTGGTCAAGAAGTGAATATATTGGCATAATTAATGACACAGAGGCAAGAAATAGTTCAGCATGGCAGGAAACTAAAAATCATTTGATGTTGCTCAAAGATGAAAGTCAGAGTAGTACAATCATGCATTGTCAAACAGTGGGAATGCACTCTAAGAAATGTGCCAATAGGCCAGGTGCAGTGTTCAAACCTGTAATCCCAGCATTTTGTGAGGCCGAGGTGAGGGGATTGCTTGAGCCCACAGGTTTCAAAACAGCCTGGGCAACTTGGCGAGACATTATTTCCACAATAAATCAAAAAATTAGCCAGGTGTGGTAGCGAGCACCTGTAGTTCTGGCTACTTGAACGGCTGAAGCAGAAGAATCGCCTGAGCCCAGCAGGTCGACGCTTGGGCGGTTGTGAGTGTGCCACTGCCTCCAGCCTGGGTGACGGAGTAAGACTCCAACTCACAAAAAAAGAGAAAGAAACGTGCCATTAGGTGATTTCAACATGTTACGAATATCATAGTGAATGCTTACACAAACCTAGATGTTATATATAGCCTACTGCATACCTAGGCAATATGATATAGCCTATTGCTCCTCAACTACAAACCTACACAGCATGTTACTCTACTGCACACTCTAAAGCAATTGTAGCACAATGGCATATGTGTATAAACATATCTAAATATATCTAAACATAGAAATGGTAATGCGTTGTGCTACAACATTATGACAACTATGATGCCACTAAATGATAGGAATTTTTCAGCTCCATTATAATTTTCAGAAACCCTGTAGTTTACACAGTCTGTCATTTACTGAAACATCATTATGTGGCACATGACTTTAACTGGCAAAAGTGTTCTAGCAAAGTAGAAAAGAAAATTAGTGAAGGCACTGTCTTCCATTTAAAGAACTTGGGACTTTTTTCCCCCCATGCGTAATTGGGAGCCACTGAAGGGTTTTGAACCAAGAAGTGGCATGGTCAGATTTCAAATAGTAGTTCAATTACAGGCTGGAGGAGAACATTCAAGGCTGTGACTGGAGAGAGGCACTGAGATAAGTTATGAATCTGTTCCAATAACCCATGCTAGAAACCTGAAGGCCTGAATGATGGCAGGTAGTTGACACAGAGGAGACTAGGCAAGACTATGTCTATGCAAAGTGAAAGTTGCAATTTTTCCAAAATAATCCTTTTTTAAAAACTTAGGAAAACATTTTAAAATGAGATAAAGCACAAAACATAGAAACAAATGAGTCTATATACAATGGCTCTCAAATTCTAATGTAGTTATCTTAGCTTTGTATTGTACCAGACACCCAAGCCCCAGAAATTTTCCTGACCTCTATCTCATCACTCTTTTATCCTTGAAAAGATTTGGGATGGCGGATTCCCTGAAGGATTCTTCAGCAACCTCCATTTTTCTCCTTATAGGCGTTATGGAGTCAGCTCTTCTGCATCTTCCCTGGCCCCTATACCTAATGGGTGAAGTCCTAGGCTTTGGGCCTTCAAATGAGGAGGAAGCTACTTCTTTATCTGCTTTCCCCGACCTTTTCTTGGACATTAGGCCATTCTTCTTCACTTCATTTGTGTATTTACTTCCATCCTAACATTTTTATCCAAAGTAAATCTTGTCAGACTTCCCATCAGAATAGTTCTACTTCGAACTCTGGCCAACATCTTTTCATTCTGCACTGTTTAAGAGAAATATAGCAGATGATGGAGAGACAAGTTAATACTCTTTAGTGGCAACTGACTTTTTCACCTGTGGTTCTAAACGTAAAGTCAGCACACTATGGCTCAAAGGCCAGATCCAGTCCCACTACCTGTTTTAATAAATTAAGTTTTGTTGGAACACAGTCATGTTTTAATAAATTAAGCTTTGCTACAAAAACACAGTTGAGCAGTTGTGACAGAGACCACTGTGGCCCAGAATCCTAAAATATTTACCACGTGTCCTTACAAAGGAAGTTTGTCGACCTCTTTTCTAAACTATTATCAAGACTGATTTTTCTCTAGTATGCACATTTATTCTATAGTAAAGTCCCATATACTTAGCATCTTTGGAACTTTGTTCACCTCCCTGGCACAGCTGATATGTCACAACCTTACTGCCTGTTTCCTATATGAGAATGGTCTGCAGTGTCACCAACTCCCTTTCTCTTTCCATAGTCTACCCTAGTGACCACCTGAAATTCTATTAATAAATACTACATAAATTTCTACAGAAACTTGCTTTACATATATTCTATCAATTTTTTAAAATTTCCTGGCAGCAAGACATGGAAGAACACAGAGTAGTTAGACCTAATGAAATGGTGCAATTCATTTTTCTATGTTCTCTTTCATATGAGGCATATCAGCAGAGCCAAAGACAATCTATAGAGAAGAAAGAAAACTGAAACACTTCAATAATCTATATAACAAAAAGCAATTCATAATAACTAAAATTTGGCTGGACCAGCTTTCAAAGCAATCAAGTGTTTTCAGAGCGCTTAATTTTTCCGTAATGTAGTAAGATTAATTTATGTCAGTTTTTACTTAAAGAAACATTTTATGAAGAGACTATCATTTAGTAATTCAGATAAAGGACTTTGGAGCTACACTGACTGGGTGAAAAATCTTAGCTTTATTGCTTATTGATTTATGTAACTTCTTTGTACCTCAGTCTTCTCACCTATACAATTGGGATTATACTACTGTCTACCCCATGAGGTTTATGCAGATTATATGAGTTAATATATGCCAAATAGAACAGTATTTTGTGATAAAATTCTATGTGGATTTTATTGTGTTTATCTTTATTTCATGCTTTTTGTGGGTCTTTACTCTCAAAGTTTGTTGAGTATTTTTGTAAGAGAAGAGTATATTTATATTCTGAATTTCTCCATATCTCCTCCTTGCTAGGCAAGCCTCTCTCTCATTGCTTCCAGCTCATTTTACCTGCTACACCAGCTATACCAGATCACTATTCTAACCCCTTAACTCTCTTTTCTGTCTAATTGACAAGTAAAATTGTAAAACATGATGTTTTGATACATGTATACATGGTGGAAGAAATAAGTCAAGCTAATTAACATATACATTACCTCACATGTCATTTTTTATTATCAAACACATAAAATTTACCCTCTTAGTCATTTTCTTTTTCATTAATTTATATTTTATTACAAAGCTGTGGGGAAAAAGTAAGGATTAACTATACAAGTAGGCTGTATGCAGGCAAAGTTTGGGCCTCCTGGTATAGGACCAGGTATTCTTTGTGTTGCTACATGCACGCCCCTCCTTCCTTTCCTTAGCAGTGCCCAGAGACTACCTATCCCTCCCTTGTGCTAATGTGACTAACGTTCAGGTCCCACTTATGAGTGAGAGCATGTGGTATTTATTTCTCTGTTTCTGTGGTAGATCACTTAGTATGATGGTCTCAAACTCCATCTAATTTGCTGCAAATTCTATGATTTTGTTCTTCTTTATGGCTGTGTAATACTCTATTGTGTATATGTACCACATTTTCTTTATGCAGTCCACTTTTGATAGGCAGTGGGGTTGGTTCCATGTTTTTGTTATCATGAATAGTGCTACCATATCTATGTGCAGGTGTCTTTTTGGTAGAGCAATTTATGGTCCTCCGTGTATATTCCCAGAACAGGGATCTCTGGATCATATGGAAGCTCAATTCTTAGTTCTTTTAGGACACACTGCTTTCCAGGGGCTGAACTAGCTTGCATTCCTATCAACAGTGTAGAAGCATTCTCTTTTCTCCTCATCCATGCCAACATCTGTTGTATTTTGATTTATTAACACAACATACTTACTGGAAGTAGGTGGTATCTAATTGTAATTTTGATTTGCATTTATCCAAAGATTAGTGAGGCTGAACATTGTTTATTCATGTCCTTGCCCACTTTTTAATGTTGTTGTCTTTTTTTTTTTTTCCTTTCACTTTGAGTTTCTTCTAGATCCTGGAAGTTAGGGCTTTGTCAGATACATACTTTGCACATTTTTTCCTATTCTATGGGTTGTCTCTTTACTCTCTTGGTGGTTGCTTTTGCACAGCAAAAACTTTACAGTTTGATAAGGTCCCACTTGTCTATCTTAGTTTTTATGGTATTTGCTTTTGGGCTTGGTCAAGAATTTTTTGCCTACTCTGATGTTCAACAGGGTGTTTCCTATTTTTTCTTCTAGGATTCTTATAGTTTGAGGCTTTATGTTTAGGTGTTTGTCCATTTAGAGTTGATTTTGTATATGGTGATAAGTAGTGGTCTAGTTTCATTCATTTTCATGTGGTCAGCCAGTTTTCTCAGCACCATTTGCCAAATGTAGTCTCGTTTTCCCAGTGGTTGTTATTGGTGGGTTTGTTGAGGAAGAGTTGATTGAGAAACTGAGTTTTTGCTTCCAGAATCTCTGTCATGTTCCATTGGTCTATGTGCCTAGTTTTTATACCAATATCAGGTAGCTTTTTGTTATTGTATCATTGCAGTAAAATTTAAAATCTGGAAGAGTGATATCTCCCACTTTGTTCCTTTTGTTGAAATTTGTTTGGGCTATTCATGCTTTTTTCTGTTTCCATATGAAATTCTGTATTGTCATTACCAGATCAGAAAAAAAAATGATGTTGGTAATTTGATGAGTATTGCATTGAATCTGTAGATTGCCTTGGGTAGGATGGACATGATGACAACATTGATTCTTTCAATCTATGAGCATGGAATGTGTTTCCATTTGTATGCGTTATCCTTGATGACCTTCAGCAGCATTTTGGAGTTCTCGTTGTAAAGTTCTTTCACTTCTCTGGTAAAGTGGATGCCAAGGTATTTCTTTTTCCTTTTTTTTTCCTTGTGGCTATTGTGAATGGGATTATGGTTTTTTATTTGGTCCTCTGCCTGCTTGTTGCTGGTGTATAAAAATGCAGCTGTCTTTTGCACATTGATTTTGTTCTCTGAGACTTTGCTAAGTTGATTATCAGTGCAAGGAGGTTTTTGACAGACTCTCTAGAATTTTCAAGATATAGTATCAGCCGGGCTCAGTGGCTCAGCCTATAATCCCATGCTTTGGGAGGCTGAGGTGAGTGGATTGCCTGAGCCTGAGGGTTTGAGACCTGCCTGGGCAACTTGGCAAGACCTCATCTCTACAATAAATCAAAAAATTAGCCAGGCTTAGTAGCGCATGCCTGTAGTTCCAGCTACTTGGAAGGCTGAAGTGAAAGGATAGCCAGAGCCCAGCAGGTCGAGGTTGCAGTGGCCAGGAGTGGCCACTGCACTCCAGTCTGGGCGACAGAGTGAGATTCCACTCAAGAAAAAAAAAAAAAAGATATAGAATCAAATCGTCCACAAAGAATAGCGTGATTTCCTCTTTTCCTATTTAGATACTCATGATTTCCTTCTTTTGTCTGGTCAAACTTCTAGTAATATTTTGAACAGGAGGGATGAGAGCAGTCATCCTTGTCTTATTCCCATTCTTAGGAGGAATGCTTCCAGCTTCTGCCCATTGAGCAAAATGTTGGCTGTGGGTTTATCATAGATGACTCTTACAGTTTTGAGGAATGTTCCTTTCATTCTTAAGTACTCAAGGGTTTTTATCAAAAAGGATGCTGGATTTTGTTGAATGCTTTTTCTGCATCTACTAATATAATCATATGTCTCTTGGTTTTATATCTGTTGACATGCTGAATTATTTTTATGGTCTTGCAAATGTTGAACCAGTCCTGCATTCCAGGAATAAAGCCCATCTGGTCATGGGGGATGATCCTTGAGATGTGTTGTTGGATTCAATTTGCAAGAATCCTGCTGAGAATTTTTGCATCTATATTCTTCAAAGAGATTGGTCTGTAATTCTCTTTCCTTGTTGGGTCTTTGCCAGATTTGAGTATCAGTATGATGTGGGCTTTATAAAATGAGTTAGGGAGAATTCTATCTTTCTTGATTGCCTAGAATACTTCTAATAAGATTGGTATCAACTCCTCCTTGTATTTCTTGTAGAATTCAGCTGTGAAGTCGTCTGACCTAGGGCTTTTTTTGGTGGGGAGATTTCTTATGACTGAGTCAATTTCCTGAATTATTATTTGTCTGTTTAGAATTTTTCAGCTGCTTCCTGTTTTGACCTTGAGAGGTTGTGTGATGTCAGGAAGTCTTCCATTTCCTTTAGATTTTCTAGTTTATTAGCATACAGGTTTTTATAGTAATCTCTGATAATCTTTTGAATTTCTTCAGAATCTGTGTGACTTTACATTTTGCATTTCTTATTGTGTTTTTCTGGACTTGCTATCTCTTTTTTTTTTTAGTCAGTCTGGCCAGGGACCATTAATCTTATTTATCCTTTCAAAGAACAGGCTTTTGGTCTTGTTGATCCTGTGTATACTTTTGTCTTCTATGTCCTGCAATTGTGACTTTTATCTTGGTGATCTGAATTCTTCTGCTGAAATTAGGATTTAGGAATCTTGTCTTTCTAGTTCCTTTAGGTGTGATGTTATAGTCTGTCTACTTGAGATTTTTCTGTTTTCTTGATGTGTACATGCAATGCTATGAATTTTCCTCTTAACACTGCTTTCATGGCATCCCAGAGATTCTGATGTTTGGTTTTGTTTGTTTTCAATAATCTTTTTATTTCTGTCTCAATTTCTGTGTTGATCCAGAAGTCATTCATCAGCATGTTGTTTAGTGTCCACATCTTTGTGTGTTTGGGGGGAGCTGGTTGGCAACAATATTTATTTTTATTCCACTGTGATCTGAGACAATGCATGGTATTATTTCAGTCTTCTTGAAATTTGTTCACACTTTATTTATGCCTGAGAATGTGATTGATCTTGAAGTATGATTCATGTACTAATGGGTAACATGTATACTCATTAGATGTTAGGTGAAGTGTTATGTAGATGGCTATTAAATCCATTTGATCAAGTGTTGAGTTAAGGTTCCAGATCTTCTTATTAGTTTTTTTGCCTCAATGATCTATCTAAAGCTGTTAATGGGGTATTTATGTCTTCAACTAGGATTGTGTGAGTCAGTGTCCTCTCTTAGATTACTTAGTTATTTTATAAAACCTGATATTCCTGTATTGGGGGCATGTATGTTTAGATGAATATTTACTGCTGGTGAATTGAGCCTTTCACTATTATACAGTGTCCTTCCATATTGTTTTTAACTGTTGTTGGTTTGAAGACTGCTTTATCTGATATCAGAATAGCTACACCTGTCCCCTTTGGTTTTCAGTCACCTGAAAGATTGTTTACTCTAATTTTGAGCCTGTTAGCAACCTTTGCAGTGAGATGAGTCCTGGAGGCAGCAGTTAAATCATGCTTCTTTACCTGGTTTGCCACTCTGTGTCTTTTCAGCAGCATATTTAGTCCATTCAGACTGATTATTGAAATAAGAGAGTTTATTCCTGTCACAGAGCTCTTGAGGGGTTGCTTTGTTTTATTTTTACTTTTGTATTTATTTATGCATGTATTTTCATTTTTGTAAGTGCTCTGTACGCTGTTAGCTCTGTGCTCTCCTGTACTTTTGGGATGGGTATGACTGTTTTTTGTCTTGTTTTTTTTTTTTTTTTTTTCTGTGCTCAACACCTTCTTAAGTTTCTCCTGAAGAGCTGCGTGGAGGTTCCATATTCTCTTAGGGATTAGATGTCTGGGAATGATTTTAGTTCTTTATCACTGATGAAGCTTAGCTTGAGTAGGAACTTCTTGGCTGGAATTGTTTATCTTTAAGAATGTTAAAAATTTGCCAGGCTAGGTGGCTCAGCCTGTAATCCCTTGCTTTGGGAGGCCGAGGTGAGTGGATTGCCTGAGCCCGCGGGTTTGAGACCCGCCTGGGCAACTTGGTGAGACCTCATCTCTACAATAAATCAAAAAATTAGCCTGGCGTGGTAGTGCATGCCTGTAGTTCTGGCTACTTGGAAGACTGAGGCGGAAGGATCACCGAAGCCCAGCAGGTCGAGGCTGCAGTGGCCGGGAGCAGCCAATGCACTCCATTCTGGGCCACAGAGTGAGACTCCAACTCAGGGGAAAAAAAAAAAAAGAATGTTAAAGATTTGTCACTAGTTCCTCTGGCTTTTAGTGTTTCTAGAGATACGTCTGGAGTGATTCTGATAGGTGTCCCCCAAAAGATAGTCTGACCTTTCTCTCTCACTGACTTTAGGATTTTTTCTTTCATTGTTATTTTGTGGAGACAGATTGCTATGTGCCTTGGGGGATGGTCTTTTCATATGGTATCCTGTGGAGATTTTCTGAATCTCTTGTGCTTAGATGACCATCTCTCTGGCAAGATGTGAGGAGTTTTCTTGAATGACCTCGTGGAATGCTTTTTCCATGATGTTTTCTGTTTCCCTTTGTGCTTTAGAGATACCAAAGAGGTATAGATTTGGCTTCCTGACATAGTCCCACATCTTTTTAAGCTTTTAAAATTTATTTATATTTATTCATTCATTCATTCATTCATTTTTTAGTTGGAGTCTCACTCTGTCACCTAGGTTGGAGTGCTGTGGCATGCTTATGGCCACCCAAACATCTACTTGCTGGGTTCTGGTGATCCTTCCACCTCAGCCTTCTAAATTGCTGGAATTACAGGCATGTTACTGGCTAATTGTTGATTTATTGTAGAGACAAGATCTCACCAAGTTGCCCGGGTTGGTCTCGAACCCACCGGCTCAGGCAGTCTACTCACCTCAGTCTCCCAAAGTGCCGAGATTATAGGCAGAGCCACCAAACCCAGTCAGCAAAAATAGAAAAAATGCATTATATATATACTGGGTAATTCCATATTTTGGTCTTCAACTCTGAGATTCTTTCCTCTGCCTGGTTGATCCTGCTATCTTTGCTTGTTAGTATATTCTTAATTTTCAGGATAAATCTTTTCATTTTCATTATTTCAGAGTGGCTTTTTAGAAATTGGCCACTTTCACTTTTACTTCCTGTACTACTTCAGTGAGTTTTTCTCCTACTTTCTCTTGGTTCCTCTTCACTTTTACCATCCAAACTTTGATTTTTGTATCTGTCATCTGGGGCAGGTCATTCTGAGGGTTTCCATTGTTCCATGGTAGCTGTTTTTTGGGGGTACTCTCTTCAGGACTCTGAGGGTTAACTGTAGTTTCTTGTTGATTTTTCATCATTTGTGACAGGCCTCTCTTTGATCTCTATAATTTCTCTGTAGATTTAAAATTCTGAATCTATTCAATTATCCTCGATTCTAGAGTCTTTTCTGGGATTAAATACATATCACTCAGTGAGGGAGGGAAGGCCATTGACATTTGCTCTTTGCTCCACCTTGTGGCAGGCTTCTGTCACTGCAAAACTTCTCACTCGCTGCTAAATTTGGACCAGATTTCAACCTCTGCTGCTAGTAC
>NW_007246506.1:197012-237310 GCF_000164805.1 Carlito syrichta
GGGGGGGTTCTCCCTCCTACTTACTTTGGCCTACAGCCCAGACCTTTCCACTGAGAGAATCCTGGAGTGTCTTTCATGTCACACCCTCCCTGTTCAGGTCTGCACTCTGCTCTTGAAATAGAGCAGGTTCTTTGCCATGGAGGAGGGGGTGGTGGGCTCTGCCCTACCAGGATGCTGGGCTTGAGGACATTCTTCCTGGTCTGGTTGGGGTACTGCCACCAGCCACTGGCAGTGCACTTCTGCTAGGTTCACTCTGCCGGTGAGCCCTCCCTGCCTGTGAGTCACCAGTCAGGCAGAAAGGCATGCTGACCATGGCTGGTCCCAGCACGGGTCTTCCTCCCATTCCACTGAGCAACAGTTGCTCAAAGTCCAGTGCCCTGCCCAGGATTCCTCCTACATGGTACAAACAACTCACACACAGCTTGAAGGTGGTAAACGATACCAAAGCATCTTTGACTCACTCACCCACCTTTGTCCTCTTGGGCAGGTCTTCAGTTCGTGTGCGAGCCTTGGGCATGGTGGGGAATGGGGTGCCTGGATTTCGACGTACACAACACTTTCTGTTCTCTATATATGTTCAGAGAGCTTTGCTGGGTGCGGTGTGTTTCACACATGCAAAAGTGTTCAAGGTGTCTCCACTTATTGGCAACTGCATCTCTACTGTCTGCCTTGCTTGACAAGAGTGATCCCAATCTGCTGCTCCATGGTGGCTATCTTGGATGACCTTTCATTCAATCTCAAACTGTAATGACGGCAAGAATGCTTGTCATTTCTTGCAAATTCTCCAGAGTCTAGTCCTTAAAAATCATTCATACCTCATTCTTATCTCAGTGAGAACCTCCAGTCAGAGATCCAGGGTTAGTAATTCTACAGATTAGTACCATGTGTCTGCATCCTGTGTAGTTAAGTCAGCTCCTCTCCCAAGGAAAGTCCCTTAGTAATTTTCAAGTACAGTATATTGTTGTTAACTAGAATCACTATGATATCCAATAGATTTCTAAAATTTATTCTTCTGCCTAATTGAAATTTTATATCCATTGACTAACATTTCCCCAATCCTCTTGTTCCCCCAGCCTCTGATAACATCACTTTACTCTCTACTTTGAAGATTTTTACTTTTTTAGATTCCACATATAAGTAAGATCATGCATTATTTATCTTTCCATGGACAAATTTTTTCATTTAACATGATGCTATCCAGATTCATCCATGTTGTCACAAAGGATAGAATTTCTTTATTTGTAAGGCTGAATAGTATTCCGTTGTATATACAGCACTTTATTTTTTTAATTTATTTATCCATTGCTGGAAACCAGTTATTTTCATATTTTGGCTATTGTGAATAATGCTTTGATGAACGTAAGAGAGCAGCTATCTTTTCAATATATTGATTTTCTGTTCTTTGAATATTTACCCAGAAGTAGGATTGATGGCTTATATGATAATTTTAATTTTATTTTATTGAGGACCTACCATACTGTTTTCCAAAATGACTATATCAATTTGCATTCCCACCAACAGTGTATATGAAGGTTCCCTTTTCTCTACATCCTCACCAACACTTATCTCTTTTCTTTTTGATAATAGTCATTTTAAGAGGTATACGACAATATTTAATTGTGGTTTTAATTTGTATTTTCTTAATGTTACTGTATTGAGCATTTTAAAATATATCCATTGGACATTTGTATGCCTTCTTTTGGAAAATGTTTATTCAGGTGTTTTGCCCATTTTAATTGGGTTGTTTTCTTGCTACTGAGTTTTTTTTTTTTTTTCTGTAGCTTCTTTTATATTTTGAATATTAACCCCTTATTAACTATGCAATTTGGAAATATTTTCTCTCATTCTGTATGTTGTCTCTTAACTCTGTTGATTGCTTTCTTTGCTGTACAAAAAGTCTTTTAGCTGATATAATAACATTTGTCTGTTTTTGGTTTTGTTGCCACTGTTTTTAGGATTATATCCAAAATAATCATTGCCCAGGCTAATGTGATGGAGGCTTTCTCCTATTTTTTTCCTAATAATTTTATAGCTTCAGGTCTTACATTTAAGTCTGTAACCCACTTTGAGTTGATTTTTGCATATGGTGTGAAATAGGGGTCTAATTTCATTTCCATCACCATGTAGTGAAGAAACAGTCCTGTCCACATTATGTATTCTTAGCATCTTTGTCAAAAATCAATTAAGCATATATGAATGTGTTTATTTCAGGACCCTCTATTCTATTCCATTGGTCTATATGTTTGATTTTAGGTCAGTTCCATGCTGTTTTGATTACCTTAGCTTTACAGTAGATTTTGAAATCAGGATGAGTGATGCTTGGCTTTATTTTTGTTCTTTATTTTTTTGTTTTTGGTTTTTTGCTTAAAATTTATTTGACGTCTTAAGATAACTCCTTCTCTCTTATCAATCATAACCAAGTTTTCTAGACTTAGCAATTGGTCTCATCAAGAATGAAATTAGGAGATAGAAGCCAAGAACTCAAAGCAGTGACTATTTGTACACTTTTCCAATGTCTACTCCTCCTACTTCATGAATGTCTTCTTCACTTATTCTGTGCCCCTAGAAAGATAAAAGGTGTTAATTAATATTTGTGGAAGGATAAATTAAACACCACATAGAAGCAGAGGCTAGTGAGTAAGGAAAGGGTGAGAAATGAGTGCTGAAGCTATATTAGCAGCTATTTCTCTGACCTCATGGTTTCTAATCAATATGGAAAATTACTAGACCAGAAAGACATAAAACCAACAGCAAAAGTTGAAGGTAGCAGTGATGCAAAAATAATCAGCTGATTTGTTGGAAAGGATGTCCCAGGATCAATCCTGGGTATATTAGCAGTTTACCATCTCCAAATACTGTATATAATAGTACTAGCTAATTATAACAGAATCAGAGATATTACCTTCATTTAGAGGAAATAAACTGCCACTTATTCCCAATTTGTTTGATAATGTTCTTACTCTTCTGATGTTTGGTAATCATTTATTTTGCCAATAATTTATTTGCAGTTATTAATTCAACATAAGCCTATCAGATAGATATTGGATACCATACATCCTCTGCTATGAATGGAGGCTTTTAAAAAGAAAAAAATGTGTAGTACATTGTTCTTGCTCCTATTCTGAAGGAGCATCACTTGAAAGACAACAATATTCAGAATGACATAACATAATATAACATGAAAAGTGCTAATCAGGACAAGGAATAAAGGCTACTGGAGAACAGAGAACGGAATAATTATTTTCTCCAGCAAAGAAGATGACTGTGATGACTTTAGAAGTAGGAGACATTTCAGTTGAGCTTTGAAGTTGAAATGTGCCAAACAGTAAAGAAGTGAAGTGCATGTCAGACAGACGAGGACAGGGACAAGGGACATTTTGGAAATAGTGAATGATATATGTCCCTAGTATATAGAGTGTATTGGGCAGTAGCAGGGGATAATATAGGGAAGGTTGTTGGGACTAGATTAGTTAAGATTAATTGACACAAACATTGTGAAGCCGTCAGAGAGATTTCAAGGAAAACAGTGTTGTGACAAATCCCAGAAAATTCAACTTGGAAAATCAAATCTCTTCTCTGTGACTTGGGAAAATTTGTTGAATTCCGTATACTTCTATGGGTGCTTCTAGTTTCTTTATCTAAAGAGGGTCATATTAATACCCCACTCTTATGATTGTGCTCCAGCAGGATCTTACTCTACCTTGAGTACTGCTCCTGTCAAGATCCAAAGCCAACATAAGAGCTGTGATCGACACTGTCTCTCCAGCTCTGTTGGCTACAAATATATCAGGATTCTGAGAACACAATGTGTGAGATAACAAATTATGGGTAGAACCAGCTATTAATCATGCATGCCAAGAAAAAAGAGAAGGCTTTCTAGAAGTTTCTGCAAGGTGAACCCTTATTACGTTATTTAAATCAACATTATTTTGCACTAGGTTTTCTTCTTTCAAGATTTCCTTCTGAAGCACTTTCTTTTTATTATTTTCTTTAATTATAAAGATATGGGGTACAATTCAGGGTTAGGTATACAAACATTGATTATGCAGGTACCTTTGTTGATGAGGTATGCCCCTCCCTCCCCTAGCAGTTTCCCTCAACTGCCAATTCCCCCCCACACCCCTGACAGTTACCCATTACTGCCAAATGCTTTCTTATAGTATTATAATTGCTCAAGGTCTGCTTATGAGTGAAATCATATGGTACTCTGTTCTTTGTTTCTATGATAGATCACTGAGTATGATCGAGTCCAAATCCATCCAAGTCGCTACAGAGTTCATATATTTGTGCTTCTTTATGGCTGCATAATATTCCATTGTGTATATCTACCACATTTTCTTAATCCAGTTCAGTTTCAATGGGCAGCATGGTTGGTTCCCTGTTTTTGCTATTGTGAATAGAGCTGCAACAAACATATGTGTGCTGGTATCTTTTTTGTAGAATGATTTGAGTTCCTCTGGGTATATTCCCAATAGGGGAATTGCTGGGTCATCTGGAAGGTCAATTTCTATCTAGTTCTTTCAAAAGTCACCACACTGTCTTCCAAAGAGGTTGCACTAGTTTGCATTCCCACCAGCAGTGTAGAAGCATTCCTTTTCCTCCACATCCTCACCGGTATCTGTTGTTGTTTGTTTTATTAATGATGGCTATTCTTACTGGGGTTAGGTGATAACTCAATGTGGTTTTGATTTGCATTTCTCTGATGATGAGTGAGGCTGAGCACTTTTTCATGTGTCTGTTGGCTTCCCGTAAATCTTCTTCTGAGAAGTGTCTATTCACATCTTTTGCCCACTTTTTAAATGGGGCTGTTTTTTTTATTGTTTTTTTTTTCAGTGCGTTTGAGTTCCTTGTAGATCCTAGATGTTATGCCTGTGTCAGCTATACAGTTGGCAAATATTTTTTCCATTTTGTGGGCAGTCTCCCTGCTCTCTTGATGGTTGCTTTTGCTTTGCAGAATCTTGTTAGTTTGATGAGGTTTCACTTGTCTATCTTATTTTTTAAGGTATTGGCCTTTAGGTTTCTGAATAGGGATTGGTTGCCAGTTCCAATTTCCATAAGGGTGTCTCCTGCATTTTCTAAGATTCTTATACTTTGAGAATTTACGTTTAGGTCTTGGATACATTGAGGGTTAATTTTGTGCATGGTGAAGGTAAGAGTCCTGTTTCAATCTTCTGCATGTGTTCAGCCAGTTTTCCCAGCACCATTAACTGAATAGGTTCTCCTTTCTCCAGTGGTTGTGTTGGAGGCTTTGTCAAAGATGAGTTGGATGAGGAATTGAGGCTTTACTTCCAGAACCTCTATCCTGTTCCACTGGTCTATGTGCCTGTTCTTGCACCAATACCAGGCTGTTTTCATTACTGTAGACTTATAATAAAGTTTGAAGCCTGGAAGTGTGATACCTCCTGCTTTGTTTCTTTTGCTAAGGATTGTTTTGGTTATTTGTGGTCGTTTATGTTTCCATATGAATTTCTGTATTGTCATTTTCAGGTCATGAAGAATGATGTTGGTAACTTAATGGGTATTGTGTTGAATCTGTAGATTGTCTTTGGTAGGATGGGCATCTTAACAATGCTGATTCTTCCTATCCATGAGCATGGAATATTTTTCCATTTGTTTGTGTCTTATTGGAATCTTTGAGTAACATTTTGTAGTTCTCATTGTAAAGCTTTAACTTCTCTGGTTAAGAAGATGCCGAGGTATTTCTCTTTTTTTTTTTTTTTTTTCTTTTTTCTTTTGTGGCTATCGTTAATGGGATTGTACTTTTTATTTGGGTCTATGCCTGCTTGTTGTTGGTTTATAGGAATGCAACTGTCTTTTGCACATTATTTTGTACCCTGAGATTTTGCCAAGGTCTTTTATCAGTGCAAGCAGGTTTTTGACAGATTCTCTTGGATTTTCAAGGTATAGATCATATCATCAGCAAAGAGGGATAACTTCATTCCTCTTTTCCTATTTGAATACTCCTGATTTCCTTCTCTTGTCTAATTGCCCAAACTAGGACTTCCAACACAATACTGAACAAGAGGGGTGAGAGTAGGCATCGTTGTCTTGTTCCAGTTTTCAAGGGAAATGTTTCCATGTTCTGTCCATTTAGCAATATGTTAGCTATGGGTTTATCATAGATGGCACTGACTATTTTGGTGTATGTTCCTTCTATGCCTAGGTGTTTGAGGGTTTTTATCAAGAAAGGATGCTAGATTTTATCAAAAGCTTTTTCTGCATCTAATGAGATAATCATGTGGTTCTTGTTTTTACATCTATTGATGTATTTAATGACATTTACGGTCTTGCGAATGTTGAACCAGTCCTGCATCCTGGGGATGAAGCCTACTTGATCATGGAGGATGATTTTTGAGATGTGTTTTTGGATCTGATTTGCCAGAATCTTGTTGAGGATTTTTGCAACTATGTTCATAAGGGATATTGGCCTGTAGTTCTCTTTTTTGTTGGCTCTTTACCCGGTTTGGGTATCAGTGTGATGTTAGCTTCATAAAATGATTTGGGGAGAATTCCATCTTTCTCAATTATCTGTAATACTTTCAGTAGTATTGGTATTAGCTCCTTCTTGTACATCTTGTAGAATTCTACTGGAAAGCCATTCGCTACAGGGCTTTTTTTCAGAGGTAGTTTTCATATGACAGAGTCAATTTCCTGGGTTGTTATTGGTCTATTAGTGTCTCAATGTCTTCTTGTTTCAATGTGAGGAGGTTGTGTGATGTCAGAAAGTTCTCTATTTCATTTAGTTATCAAGTTTGCTTCCATATAGGTGTACATAGTAATCTCTGATAATATTTTGTATTTCTTTGGGGTCAGTTGTGATTTGATGTTTTGTATTTCTGACTGTGTTTATATTTGGGCTTTTTCTCTCTTTTTCTTGGTCTTTCTGGCTAAGGGCCCATCAATCTTATTAATTCATTCAAAGCACCAGCTTTTCGTTGTGTTGATGTTTTCTATGATATTTTTGTCTCTATGTCCCGTATTTGGGCTCTTATTTTGACGATTTGGATTCTTCTGCTAAAGTTGGGATTTTGGTGGTCTTCTCTTTCCAGCTCCCTTAGGTGATATTTTTAGGCTCTCAACTTCTGATCTTTCTGTTTTCTTGATGTGTGCTCATATAGATATAAATTTCCCTCTGGGAACTGCTTTCAGAAAATGAAGATGTTTCTTCATTTTCATTTGTTTCCAGGAATCTTTTAATTTCTGCTTTGATTTCAGTGTTGACCCAGTAGCTGTTCAGCATCATGCTGTTTAGTGTCCATGTCTTTTTGGGCTTTGGGGAAATGTTGTTGGTGTTGATGTTTATTTTTATTTCACTGTGTTCTGAGAACGTGCATGGCAAGATTTCAACCTTATGGAATTTGTTTATGATTGATTTATGGCCAAGGATGTGATTGATCTTGGAGTACGTTCCATGTGGTGATAAGTAGAATGTATATTCTGTGGTTGTTGGGTGGAATAATCAGTATGTATCTATTAAGTCCATTTGGTCGAGTGTCAAGTTTGTTTTCTGGATCTTCTTATTGATTTTTTGCCACGATGATCTATCTAGGGCTGTCAGTGGAGTATTCAATCCCCTGCTACAATAGTGTTAGAGTCAATATCTTTTTTTAGTTTACTTAATAGTTGCTTTATAAATGCTGGTGCTCCTGTGTTGGGTGCGCATAGGTTTAAGATGGATATTTCTTGCTGATGGATTGAAACTTTTATCATTATGTGGTATCCTTTTGCATCTTTTTATATTTTTGATAGCTTAAAGTTTGTTTTGTCTGATATTAAGATTGCAAGTTCTGCCTTCTTTTGTGATCCATTTGCCTGGAAACTGGTTTTCCAGCCTTTCACTTTGAGTCTGTATATGTCCTTGATGTGAGATGAGGCTCCCGGATGCAGCAAATAATTGGGTATTGGTTTCTTATCCAGTTTACCATTCTATGTCTTTTCAGTTGTGCATTTAGTCCATTCACATTATTGAAATACTATTGTTTATACCTGTCATGAGGTTTTTGTTTTTGTTTTTGTTTTGAGTTGGAGTCTCACTCGGTCGCCCAGACTGGAGTGTGGTGGCCACTCCCGGCCACTGCAGCCTCAACCTGCTAGGCTCTGGTGATCCTCCCACCTCAGCCTTCCAAGTAGTCGGAATTACAGGCATGCGCTACCATGCCTGGCTGATTTTTTGATTTATTGAAGAGATGAGGTCTTGCTATCCAGGTGGATCTTGAACTCGTAGACTCAGGCAATCCACTGACCTCAGCCTCCCAAAGGCACGGGATTACAGGCTGAGCCATCAAGCCCGGCTTGTCATGAGGTTTTATAAAGTTTTTCCTTTTTTTGCTTGTTTTCTTTGGCTTTGGGGTTAATGTATGTGTGTGTTTTCTAGTTTCTTGTTGTGCTTTATTCTCTGCTAATTCTGTACTCTGCCGTTCTTTTGGGAAGTGTTTGTCAATCTTTTTCTTCTTTCTTCTGTGCTTAATACCTTTTTAAGTGTCTCCTGTAGAGTTGGTCTGGAAACGTCATAATCTTTTAGGGATTGGATATCTGGGAAGGATTATAATTCTCCTTCACTGATGAAGCTGAGCTTGGTTGGATAGGAAATTCTTGGTTGAAATTATTTATCTTTGAGGACTTTGAATATAGGGCTCCAGTCCCTTCTTGCTTGTCGTGTTCCTGCTGATAGGTCTGTTGCTATTCTGATTGGTTTTCCCTGATGGTAGTCTGACCTTTCTCTCTTGCTGCCTTAGGATTTTTTTCTTTTGTGCCTACCTTGTGTAGGTGAATTATTATGTGTCTAGGGGTTGGTCTTCCTTCATTTGATGTCTTGTGGGGGTTCTCTGTATCTCTTGTGCTTGGCTGGTCACATCTCTGGTGAGATGGAGAAAGTTTTCTTGGACTACTTCCTGGAATCTTGCTGCAAATTGTACTACATTTCCCTTTCTTCTTCTGGGATACCAATCAGGTGTAGGTTCGGCGTCTTGATATAATCACACATCTCTTGTAGGCTTAGTTCTTTCTATCTGAGTCCTCTTTCTATGTTGTTTAAAGATTGGGTTAATTCCATGTTCTTGTCTTCAAGTTCTGAGATTCTTTATTCAGATAGATTAATTCTGCTTTCCATGCTTGTCATCTTATTTTTCATTTCCTGGATGAAATTTTTTATTGCCAAAATCTCTGTTACAAGTTCTTTCGGTGTTGAATCTTGTCTTTTTTGAGTCCTTTTTACTCTTTCCATCCATTCCCTAATCCCTGTAATATTCTGGAGACAATCTTTGGTGACTTCCATTGTTTGGGCACCAAGGTCTGATTTTTCAGGAGTTTTGACTTTGGTACACTTGAAATTGCCTGAGGTCTTCCTTTGGCTTTTCCTCATAAGTGATAGATTTCTTGCTTTTCTCTTTAGTTCTGTTATTCAGTGTCAGTGGGAAAGGCTTTTTCTTCTGACATTTGCTCATACCTCTATTCCTCCTTGATCCAGGCTTTGGGTTTGTTCTATTTTGAAATAGGATGGTGGATGGGAAGCTTTGCTGTCTCTTATAGTTTTCAAAATTCAAATAAAGTGAGGGATGGGGCACTAGGAACCAGATACTACTTGCAAATAAAAATTTTCTCTTACTGTGATGTGTGTTCCCTGAGACCCACTCCCCACTACCACTCTACGTGATGATGCAAAGCAGAAGCCAATGTGAAAGCAATTGAACACCTACACACACACTCCAAAATATACTGGAATAACAGCAAAATGAAACAAAACAGTAAGCAACAAAAAGACCCCCAAGAAAACTAAACACACACACATACTTAGCACAAAGTAGATAGAAAAGAAAAACAGAAAGATTGAAAAAAAAAAAAGGAGGGGGATTCAGTTCGAACTCTCACACATCTATTGACATACCCCTTAAACTAAAAAAAAAAAAGAACATAAAAAGGAACCAGAAGACCAAAAGAACAAAAATAAGCAACCACAACAAAATGGAAAGATAAACACTCAATCATTCACATACACACATAAACAGAAAACGACAAATCAAAGAAGAAAGAAACAGAAAAATAAAAGAATTTTTTTTTGTGGGGAATGCAGATCAAACCCTCACATACACATTCACACACAAAGGAAAAACATTTTAAAAATAGATGAACTAACAAGCAAAAAATCAAAAAAAATTTTTAATTAAAAACTAATTGAAAATTTAAAAAGCAAAAGCCAACCAACAAACAAAAAAACCCTGCCCTCCATGGCAGACTCTGTAATTGTTCTTCTAATCAGGTCTCTCCTGCAGAGCCACCTCTTTCACTCTATCTTCAGGGAATGAAGCAGGGAAAGAGGAAAGGCAGTGGAGGTTGTGGGACTGCAGTCCTCTCCTCCACTCCTGTATGGTCAGGGAGATCTCTGGTGGGGAGGTACGGGACTGTCTCTTCCCCAGGTATGTACTCTTACCAGGGTGCCACAGCCAGGCCTATCCTGGAATGGAGCTCTCCTGTTGTGACTGATGTACAAGCTCCACCTGGGTTTGTCTCTCTCACTTGTGTCCCAGCTGTGTGGGTCTGACGTTCAGGGAAAGAGGGTGTTTGGGTCAGCCCCAGACTCACCACTGATCTCTTTGGAGTTCTTTCTCCTCCTTTCTGGCTACACCCTTTGTCCCACAACTGGATCAGGCTAGGGTGTGGGGCACCTGGAACTCAGCACTCGGCCAGGTCCCTCTGAAGCTTGTGCTCTCAGGATATTCTCTCTGCCCCACGATCAAGCCCTGAGTAGCTGTTCCATCAGTCACAGATATCAGATCTGTTGGTCCATGGTGAGCAAGTCAGAGCACTTTCCTGCTCCACCTTCAATATGGTGGTGGGGTGCCTCTCTTGTCCTCTTCCATGGGAACTTGCCTCTGGACTCCATCCACAGCCCCTTCCAGCAGCCTGCCAGGTGTTAAAGTGATGAGGCAAAGCCCTGAGTAGTCTCTCTCCTGCTTCAGTGGTGTGGGAGCACCTGGGGCAATAGTACCTCCCTGCTGCTTTTCAGAAGGAACACTTCTGTCCTGGCTCAGTGGCTCAGCCTGTAATTCCGGCACTTTGGGAGGCTGAGGTGAATGGATTGCCTGAGCCCACAGGTTCAAGACCCACCTGGACAACTTGGCGAGACCTCATCTCCACAATAAATAAAAAATTAGCCGGGTATGGTAGTACGCCCCTATTGTTCCAGCTACTTGAAAGGCTGAGGTGGAAGGATCACTGGAGTCCAGCAGGTCGAGGCTGCAGTGGCCAGGAGTGGCCACTGCACTCCAGTGTGGGTGACAGAGTGAGACTCCAACTCAAAAATAAACAAACAAACAAACAAACAAACAAACAATGGTGCTCTCCTTCTGCAACCTGGGAAGAGCCAGGGACAAAGTAGAGAAACTGCAGCACCTGCTGTTGCACCAGGGTTCTGGCCACCTGCTCACGAGCCCCACTTAGACAGTCTCTCCCAGTATTTTCTTGCCAGGGAGGGTTTATTTAAAAAAAAAAAAGAAAAAAGAAAAGAAAGAGAAAATGGTGCTTGGCTTCTACATCCTGGGAATTGCTAGGGTCCAAGCCCAGATGCTGTGGCACCAGCTGCTACACCAGGAGAGCCCTGGCCGCTAGCTCCCTTAGCCCTCTCTCAATCAGCCATTCACATGCCCACTCGATCACCAGCACATACACAAAATTTTCCATACACTCACTCACACAGGGACTCACATAGTCCGATTGGCTCAGCTGCCATCTTCCCCCAATCCTCCAGATCTCTTTCTGGAACACTTTCAAAAGACATCTCACTCATTGGATTTGTTGTAATTTTTTAAAAGCTTCCTTCTCTGATTTTTTTTTTAAATCTTACAGCTATCTCTGAACATCATGAGTGCTAAAGTTCTAGGAATTGTCAGTAGAGCAAGTTGATTTCCTTTATTATATAAAATTGGATATTTATCTTCTCTCTATATTATATGAGTGTGTGATGTGGCTTTCCATTTTCATAAGCATCAATATGGTAAAGAGAAACTATCAGTGTCCAATATGCTAAATTCCAGTTCTAGGAATTGACTACCCAGAGGCTAATTTGGAACTCACTATCTTTGTTCACCCACTGCAACACTCTTATTTGAAAAATGATCTCTTCATATTGCTTCATACTGCTAATATCCTGAAAGCAGTCCCCTAAGATGATTAATTCTCAAAATAAATCTGTTTTGTCAGAGAACATTTGCATTGGCTCACATCAGTACTCCATGATGCTCCCTTTCTACTTTTCCTCCTTGCAGTCTGCTTCTACGCAAGCACACTACAATATCAAGTGTCACTTACTTATCTTCCAAGGGTCTCAATATAACCCCTAGTCTGGATGTCTGAACTTAAATGATTTGTTCTTAAATTAATATGAAAAGTGAAATAATTTCCTTGCTGAGATTCTTTATTTGACTATGTTAATATGGGCTAGACTTTGATCAACTTTTTATGGAAAAGAAGCCTCATCAAAATCAATAATAGATGCAAGATAGAGTATAAAAGAAGTCACATATTCCAAAAATGCAACCAATAAACTAATCATGTATGTATAAATGATACATGTTGCTATAAAGTATATTTCCATATACAACATTCAACTATTTTACTTATTTGCCATAAGGGAAATGGATTTGCACCAGGACTATTTCACTAATTCATTCAATCAATTATTTATTTATATAGTCACTAAGTCACTATCTGAGGAAAGCCACCCCATCAATGAATTCTTTGTTTTCTCCTCTGCATTCTCATAACTCTTTGCAATTGAATATATAACCTCTAAGCATATCTCATCTTAAGGAAACAGTATTCTGAAAACTTTTTAATGATGCTAAGAGGATTTATGTGTAATGATTTTTACTGCAGCATTATTTAGTATAAAAAAGTATAAAAACCTAAACATTCAGCAATAGAAAAATGGTTAAATAAATGATGCACATTTGTATAATCAAGTGCTATAAAGTCATCTTAATGCTTATGTGAAATCTTTAATGATAACAAAATGTTTGTTTTATAATGTTTGTAGAAAATGATATACAATATTTTACTTCTATAGCTAATGTAATTCAAATTATATTTAAATATTTATGAATAAAATGTACTGTTAATAGTGCTCATTTCTGAATTAGAAAATTAAGAATATTTTCTATCTTCTTTATATATGTCTGTACTTTGCAAGTGTTATATAATAACATATATAACTTTTATAACCACAAAACAAAACTACAAAGGTTTTATGTTTGGCTGGTTTCTATTAAGTTCTTTTTGCACCTCCTATTGTGTCGCCTCTGGAAAGAAGTCAAAAGAAAAATAAAATAGTACACTGGTTCTCATGGAGTAATTTAATGGAGATACTAAAGAACCAAATATGATTAAAAGTAGCAGTACAAAAGAGTATTACAATTGAAACTGAGAGTTTCTTGCTATAAGATACCACCATTGAAAGAGATAAAAACTGGATTTAGTGGGGGCTCAAGAGTAAGAAAATATTGCATGGAAGCAGACATAGAGGGATTTGAATTGGTACAACAAAGGGAGAGAGAACAAAGCATGGAGTCATTCTGTGTTTTGCTTTTTGTTTTATGAATCTTTATTATTGGAGGGATTTATATTGTACATGAGTAGTCAGAGTTCAGTTAGAAAAACCAGAAGCCACTCTTTGTATTTAAAACAGAAAAGGATATAAAACAGGAAATTTGGAGCTTATAGATTATAGAAAGGCCTAGACAGAGCCAGAAACTGACATCTATAGGTTAAAAGCCTGCAGAAAACCAGTAACTTCAGTGTTTCTTCACAAACTTGTGGCAGGTAAACAGCAAATGAAAATAGATAATTACAAAACATCTCTGTAAAGCCCACAGCCTACTGTCAGAGGAACGACAAAAGAGCTTCTGCCTCTCCTCTTTTTTTCCAAATCTTGTGCAAATATGTCTGCTAGGTGAAAAGGTCAATCTATCCAGAACACTAAAGACAAAGAGGTTTGGAAAATGTAGTTTCCAGGCTTGTGGCCTTGGCCCACAGGATAAAGCCAAAAGGGGAATAAGAATGAATGCTGAGTGCCTAATTCTCTCCCCAGATATTTACCACAGGTAACTACAATAAAGCCTGAAAGCCAACACAGAAAATTTAGTCTTAGAAAAAAGGGTTCATTAAAGCAGATTTTAAAAATACTGTGTTGGAAAATGAGTTAGTTAAGAAAACCTCTTTTATTTGCACAGAGTACCATGAAAAATACCAACAACCTCAAAGAACTAAAGATAAGTCAGAAATGGAATCAAAATTATATGGGATCCAAGTTAAGCACAATGAACCCAAATCTCACTGTGGATCTGGAGCTGTTTACACGAACCACATAGCCACCTTGACCCATTTAACAAGTCAAATCTCAATCATTTCCATTCAAGAAGCATGAAATTCAACTGGTGTTAAACTGTTGTTTTGTTTACCTCATATAGACATAATTTACAGTTGCCTCAGTCAAAATTCTGATCAAATGAGAAACATCACATTTATGCACACTAGTTCTTCATGGTGATGTCTTCACACACATACCATTTGTATATAACTACATATCTGATTTTCAACATTTCTCCCCAAGTGGTTTAGAAAAATTATATTTTAGATTTCTAACATGTTATTGGCAGAATTATTTTAATATATATCACACTTGCTGAAAGATAATTTCTGCTTGGAAACAAAGACATTTCAATTGGGAAAAAACATTTTTAAGGCCCTAGTCTGTTTACTTGTAAGTGCGTATGGAGCAAGGCAACTTTTCAGAAGGGAGAGAGAAAGTGATGAACAAGTGTCACCAATTTACCTTACCTTCTCTCCCACTATTCTGTATTTACAACCTATTCATCTATAAATTATTTGAATGCAGGAGGTGTGCTATAGCTTTCCAACACTAATGGCCTCAGAGTTGCCTAAATATCATGCCAACACTTTTCGTTTCATGACTGTATCTATTCTAGTAGTCTCTGTATCACTGTTGCTAGTTTACAAGCCAGCATGGAGATTTATAATGATGAAAGTTTTGTAGCCTGGTAATATTACTGTGCTAGAGGTTATTTAATGGCAACATAAATGAAGTAAACAGTGGAATAGGAAGGAGAAGGAGGGTAAGGAGAAACAGAAAGAGAGGAAAGAAGAAAAGCATGATGGGAAGAAAGACAGTGTGACATAAAAGTTGTACCAAAAAGTTTGAACAATATTTTACCTGAAGAGTAATAATAAGAGCTAGGGTAAAATAAGGAATAGGGCAAAATGGAGTCGTATATGGTCTTGACAAAACTCACCTAAAATTATCTGTGTCTAACGTGCTTAGAAAGCCAACTGAGACTATAGACAGTCTTGTAGGTATGTGCCTAAGGTATGTTTTTGAAGACATTTTGAACTATGACAGGTCTCTTGAATGAGGGTAAACAGCAATTTTATATAAAAGTTATGAAATACAGTGTTATCTACAACTTATAATTTCCTAAAATTTTTTATGGAAGTGTTCATATTACTGTCGTTAATTTATTATTGGGCTATGATTTGTCTACTCAGTTCAACCATGAACTATGATTAAGGCAGATATTTCTGCTACTTTTGGAGAAATTCCTTCACATAATTTTCCTTGGATCAATTCCTAACATAAATTTTGTTCCATGTAGAGAATTTCAGCACAATATATGCAGATCCATACAACAGAAAAGTTTGCTTCCATCAAGGAAGTGGGGTGCTGTGTATTTATGCACAATGTCCCAAGTAAATCAGGAAACCACAAAATGAATGATATTAAAAGCTGCAGGCTTTCCTGTGAATACTATAGTTGGTACATTTTTATGTGAAACAAGTTAAAGTTGGGAGTCAAATTTCTGTGTGGCTATAATGCTTTTGCCTTAATAAAGATCTGAGACCAGAAAGAATTGCCATCAATTCACAACATATTTTTCTTTCCAAAATTACATTTCTCTTAAAAATATCCCAAGGAAACAGCCTTAAGAATCCAATAAACCCCGAATCACTTTACCTGTGACCTTATTTCTGGTTGAATGTTCTTGTCAGCATCCTGGAAGAAAAATTGAAATTTGTGATCCTTTGATGAGCCATAAAGATGAAACTCATGACTTAGAACTGAGTGTTTGAGGCACTTTCTAAACAGGGAAAAGGCTCTTGATGTTCAGGGTCCTATAAAATGCCTACCTGTTCATTCTCATCACTCTATTCCTTTTGGTCACCTCCATGGGTTAGAAGAACTTTTGTGGTAATACTATAATTAAGCAGCAGGCTTTCATTCTAAATGTGCCAGGATTGGTTTTTATCCCCCTTTCTCTGACCCTGAAACTTTCCTACCCCATGGACAGCAGCTTCGCAAAACTCATCTTTATTGCCCACTCAGTTGTATTTTTATCTGGTTGGAAATGACATACCTGCAGAGGCTTTACTTTTTATCCTCTCCTATATTTTAAAGCTTGTTTCTTCCTTAGTACTGACATTGGCAATCCTTTGTGGTTTTTCTTGGGCTTCAAAAGCTTAACGGTGTGGCACAGAAATTAAATCTTTGGAAATATATCCCAACCAACTTTCACAGTGGCTTCAGAGAAGTTTAGGGAGTAGCCACTCAGAAGAGTATAACTGCTCCAGGGAAGTTTATGTCCTTAAAATCAAGTGACTATATTAGAATATTACCTTAAAACCTGCAGTACTCGCCCAGATAACTTAAGGAAAGTTCTATGTTCCCTAGCAGTAACAAGGTGAAACTGAATTCAGAAGTTAATTAACTCTCTTCCTGGATATTTGGTGGTCCCTTCATTGAGAAAGATGGAAAGAGAAATCCATGACTGAGGGAGGAGAAGTACTGCATGAACTTAGTTATTTAGAAGTCAGATAATATTAAGCACCTAGTTGTCTACAGGAGCATAGATGTAACTGCAATAAATACAGTTTGGGTTGCTATAACATGTATCATAAAATGCCTATGAACAGGTAGGTATTTTATACAACCCTGAATGTCAGAAGCTTGTTCCATGTTTAGAAAGGGATAGCTTATAAAGAACAGAAATTTATTTTTCACAGTTCTGGATGTTGTAAGTTTGAAATCAGGGTCAGGACAGTCGTGTTTTGGTGAGGGTCTTCTTCTGGGTTGCATTACAGATGGCTGACTCCTTGATGTATCCTCACGTGCCAGAAAAAGAGCAAACTGATTCTCTGACCTCTTTTATAAGGGAATTTATGCCATTTATAAGGACTCCACCCCATAATTAAATTACTTCTCAAAGGTCCTATCACATTGAAGATTTGATTTCAACATACAAATGTCGGAGATTCAGACCACAATAAGAGTTATTCTATTATTTTCATTAAAGCTTATTTTTGGCACTTTTACAACCTCAAATGAATTAGACTAGTATTTTAACTCTTCTGAAGTTAATATCTTTCTCATTTCTGTATCACAGTTTCTCTCTTAGGGAAGCTCTGACATGAGAGAGAGAGAGGGAGGGGTAGGCAGAGAGAGAGAGAGAGAGAGAGAGAGAGAGAGAGAGAGAGAGAGAGACAGAGAGAGGCACTAGCAATTATATGTTACCTTGTTAACTATGTGCCAGAAACTGTTCTTAACAGTTTGTATACATTAACTTATTTAATCATCAACAATACTTTGAAGAGTATTATTATTATTCTGATTTTATATGAGGAAACTGAGGTACAAAGAGGAAAACAGCTTCCCCAAACTGCAAAGCTAGTCAAGTTGTGGAGCTAGGATTCAACCCCAGAAAATCTCATCTCAGAGGCTGAGTACTTCATTAACTAGACTTTTGACAAAACATTAGGTCTGTTTTTAAGACCTGCTGAGATAACAACACACACACACAGACACACACACAGCCAAGCCTCAATGGCTTAACACAAAAGAGGTTCTCAGTCATGCTGTGTCCTATAAGCTGGTAGAAAAGCTCTGCTTCTTCTACTCACTCAGGGATTCTGACTGATAAAGGCTTCACCCCAACATGTGCTTCCACAGTAACCACCTCACTGGGAAGGGAAGGTGGCAAGTCACACCAAGACTCATAGTTATGTGTATCACTCTCACTCACATTGCATTTGTCAATATAAGTCATGTGGCCACATGCAATCTCAAGAGAACTATAAATGTAATCCTACTATGTTTCCTGCAGTAGGGATAAGGGTTGAGCAGATATATTGGATAACCAGCATTAATAACCAACAGCACACCTCTTTGGAATCCACCCATATCTCTTATCTCAGCAGTTTCCCTCTATATATTTATTTTCTTTAATTGGAAAATTTTTTAAATCTCCAGGAGAAGTCCCACTTAACTTTGCTTCTTGAGTGCCTAATATTTATTGCAAATAGTTTTGTCCATGTTACCTTAAAGCCCAAGGGTTTTTGAACATATAATCCAGGAAGAGGCTTGAAATCATTATGCTCTCTGCCCTGTGTTCCTTCCTTGTGGCAATGTGTGCAGGCTATTATCTGCTTGAAAGGGAGGAAGAGTGTAAGTTAACATTTCAAAAATATTACTTACCACAATGCTACTAGATGATGATAAAAATCTTAGAGTTCAGAGGTCGGTGCAAAATTTTCTTTACTTTTTAATCAAATGACCTCTCAGTTCATTAAATTCAATCTCACCTGCGAATTTATGAGTCTCTGCTCCTTCCTAATCTTTCTTTCTTTCCAGGTTTTCTGTGCTATTTTTGCTCCTGCCTTCCACTACCATCACCGCAAGGATCCAAACTTTCAACATCAGTTCTGAAAAGCAAGAGCAGGACTTTCAGATCTCATGCATCACTGAATTCACCTTTATCAAATTCAGAGTGTAATTTTCCACGGCAGAAAACAAGCATTTTTCATGTTAATACTGACAGTCTTCTTCAGAATGTACTTACATTGTTATACTAGCAAGATTTCGACTTCTTTTCTTCATCTGACTCAAGAGACCCCACCCAGGAGGATAAAGGAACATTAAACCTGCATCCTACAATTGTCATGTAAGAGTACTTGGTATAGTACTCTTACACAGTATAAGTAAACTATACTGCATACCCACTGCTGATTTCATACCTCTAACACTACACCTTTCTGATTCATAAATTATGTAACTGAAATGTAACTCTAACATCATAGTAATGCTGCCTAGGTCAGTAGTTTTTAATATGCGTAGGTCAGCAGTCTTGAATATGAGCATTTCTTTCAAACATAAAATATAGTTGAAATCTTCATTAAAATAGTTCTGCTTTTAAAGTCTCTTGATTGGGAACTTATATAATGGCAAATCTTACAAGGCATTCAACAATGAATTTTAAGTGAATTTTAAAATTATGAATCACTGCAGCATCTACACATAATTAGAAATGTATGGGGAAGATAATTTTTCAGTTCATCAAGAAAGCTGAACATAGCTATGAATTCAACAACTCTTTGACAAGACTAGAAAACCTCCCAAGAATCCATATCTCATAAGTGGGAACAAATGACTTGGATTTGACAGATTCCCATGAAAAATTTTGCAATTGGATACTTTTCTAATCATACCAGCAGCCCCCATCCTCCACCACACACACATATTATAGGATCACATGCTTTTTCTATGTCTGCCTACATGTGCCACCTGATTTCAGTATTATTGATAATGCTTCGTATATTTTTGGAAATATTTTTATAACGCTGAAGTTGGGACAAAAGTAACTGTAGTCACCTTACTCTGCTATCAAGCATAAAATTTATTTCTTCTATCTCACTGTATGTTTGTACCCTTGAACTCGCTTCTCTTTATCCTCTCCCTTTCACCTACTCACGTTTTCCCAACTTTGTTATTTAGGTTATCCTCTCTACCTCCAAATGATCAGGATTTTTAGCTCCCGTATGTAAGCGAAAACAGGTAACATTTGTCTTTTTGTGCCTGGCTCATGTCCCTTAAAACAATGACCTTCAGTTTCATCCATGTTGTTGCAAATAACATGCTTTCATTATCTTTTCTGGACAAATGATATTCCATTCTGTTTATATACCACATTTTAAAAATCCATTCATCTGTTTATGACCACTTAGGTTGATTCCATAACTTTGTTATTATAAATAGTACTACAATACATGTGAAAGTGCAGGTATCACTTTGATATACTGATTATTTTTTCCTTTGGGTAGACAGTCAGTAATGAGATTTCTAGATTCACTGACAATTCTATTTTTAATTTTTTGAGAAACCTGCATACTGTTTTCAACAATGGCTGTACTAGTTTACGTTTACATTTCCACCAACAGATTATGAGTTCCCTTTTCTCCGCATACTCACCAAAATCCATTATTGTCTTTTTAATAATAGCCATCCTGACTATTAAGATGATATCTTATTGTGGTTATTATTTGCATTTATCTGGTGATTGATGATGTTGAGCCTTTTTAGAAATATACTCATTGGCCATTTGTATGTCTTCTTTTGGAAAATGTGTATTCATGTCCATTGCCCAATTCTTATTTATTTATTTATCTTATTATTATAAAGATGTGGGGTACAATTCAGGGTTAGGTATACAAGCGTTGATTATGCAGGTACCCTTGTCGTGAGGTATGCCCCTCCCTCCCTTAGCAGTTTCCCTCAACTGCCAATCCCACCCCCTCCCCTGACAGTTTTCCGCAACTGCCAATGCTTTCTTATACTATTTTCATTGTTCAAACTCTGCTTATGCATGAGAACATACGGTACTCTGATCTTTGTTTCTGTGATAGATCACTGAGTATGATCAACTCTAAATCCATCCAAGTTGCTGCGAAGTTCATATATTTGTCCTTCTTTATGGCTGCATAATACTCCATTGTGTATATCTACCATATTTTTTTAATCCAGTCCAGCTTCGATGGGTAACATGGTTGGTTCCATGTTTTTGCTATTGTGGATAGAGCTGCAACAAACATATGTGTACAGATATCTTTTTTGTAGAAAGATTTGAGTTCCTCTGGGTATATTCCCAATAGGGGAATTGCTGGATCATATAGAAGGTCAATTTCTAGTTCTTTCAGAAATCCCCACACTGTTTTCCAAAGAGGTTGTACTAGTTTCCATTCCCACCAGCAGTGTAGAAGCGTTCCTTTTTCTCCACATCCTTGCCAGCATCTGTTGTTTGTTTTATTAATGATGGTCATTCTCACTGGAGTTAGGTGTTATCTCAATGTGGTTTTGATTTGCATTTCTCTGATGATGAGTGAGGCTGAGCACTTTTTCATGTGTCTTTTGGCTGCCTGCATATCTTCTTTTGAGAAGTGTCTATTCATGTCTCTTGTCCACTTTTTAATGGGGCTGTTTATTTTTTTTTCCTTTTGGTGCATTTGAGTTCCTTGCAGACCCTGTGTTAGGCCTTTGTCAGATATACAGTTGCCTGATTTTTAATGTTTTGTTTTTGATATTTCTCTGTTCAGCTCTTTGAGTTCTCTGCATATTCTGGTATTTGTCCCTGGTGAACTAAATAGTTTACAGTTATTTTCTCCCATTCAACAGGCTGTATCTTTACTCTGGGTTATTACTTTTGTTGTGCATAAGTTTTTAGTTTAATTAAACCCTATTTGTCTTTTTAAAATTTTTCTTGCCTATGAGTTTGAGTTCTTAGTTATTGCCTAGACCATTGTCCATGACAGCTTTTTTAAATAACTTTATTCTAATAATTTTATAGTTTGGGGCCCAATGATTTGGCCTTTAACCCATTGTAGTTGATTTTTGCATATGGTGAGAGATAGGGAGCTAGTTTCATTCTTCTCTATATAGTTGTCCATTTTTCTTAGCACCATTTACTGAAGAGAGTGTTCTTTCCCAAATGTAATTTTTTGTTGTTTTTGTTGAAGACAAGTTGACTGTAAATATGTAGTGTTATTTCTGGGTCATCTATTTGGTTCCATTGGTCTATGTATCTATTTTTATATCAATACCATTCTGTTTTGATTACTATAGCTTTGTAATATATTTTGAGGTCAGAGATTATGGTGCCTCTAGCTTTGTTCTTTTTGCTTTGGATACTTTTGGCTATTTGAGCTGTTTTTGGTTCTATATAAATTTTAGTATTGTTTTTCTAATTCTGCAAAGAATGATGTTGGTATTTTCAGAGAGACTGTGTTGAATTTGTAGATTGTTTTGGGCTATATGGTCATTTTAATGATATTAATTCTTCTGATCAGTGAGCATGCAATTTTCTTATTTGTTTGTGCCATTTTCAATTTCTTTCATCAGTGTTTTATAATCTCCCTTGTAGAGACTTTTCACCTCCTTGATTAAATGTATCCTTTAGTATTTTAATTTTTTGCAATTATTGTAAATTGGGTTTCCTTCTTGATTTTTTATCAGGCTGTTATTGGTATATAGAAATACTCTGATTTATTGCTTTTATTGATTTGTTAGTTTTGCATTCTGTAACTTAGCTAAACATTTATCAGATCTAAGACATTTTTGGTGGAGTCTTTAGTATTTTCTAGGTATGTGATCATATAATCAGCAAAGAGGGATGATTTGGCTTCCTCTATTCCAATTTGGATACCTTTTATTATTTTCTTTTGCCTGATTGCTCTGGCTCGAACTTTCAGTACTATGTTGAATAGGAGTGGTGAAAACGATCATATTTGTTTTGTTCCAGTTCTTTTTTTTTTATGATCAAAGAGCATAATATAAATTTTATTTTCTAAATTGAAAATAGCTTAGTTTTTTTCCTGACCAGTGATGTTCATGGCTACTAAGAGAGCCAAGACTTGAGGATTCCAGATCCCAGAGAAAAGGAGCCACAGAGAAGTGAGTTCAACTTTCTGCATGAAATTTCCCCTTGAGACCTTGTTGTACAATCCCAGATAGACAAAATGTGAAGCTGAAACATCTGATAAGATAATAAAAGGCAAAGCAGACATTTGGCAGTCTCATAGCATCTCACAGAGTTCAGGGCTTTCAAAGTGGTAAGACCCTGGTAAACACCCAAGGTTTTTTTTCCCCATAATCAATATTTTTTTTATTATAGTTTTGTGGGGTACAGTTAAGGGTTAGGTGTACAATTACATTTCTTTCAGGCACCCTGTTGATAAGAGGTGTTTCCCCACCCCAGACAGATATTTGCTACTGTTAATCCCATCTCCCCCCCCCATAGTTTCCCCGTACCGTCGTCATTTTCTTATAGTATTACATTGGATGTTCAAGGTCCATTATATGAGTGAGAACATGTGATACTCGGATCTTTGTTTCTGTGAGAGGTCGCTCAGTATTATAGACTCTAGTTCCATCCAGGTTGCTGCAAAATTCATGATTTTGTTCTTTTTTATGGCTGCATAGTATTCCATCGTGTATATCCAAAGACCACAGAATATACATCTACTCATCACTGCATGGAACGTATTCTAAGATCGACCACATACTCGGCCATAAATCAAGCATAAGCAAATTTAAAAGGACCAAAATTCTACCATGTACCTTCTCAGACCACAGTGGAATAAAAATAAACATTGACACCAACAAAGTCCCCCCAAAACCCACAAAGACATGGACACTAAACAGCATGATGCTAAACAACTCCTGGGTCAATGATGAAATCAAAACAGAGATCAAAAGATACCTGGAAACAAATGAAAATGAAGAAACATCTTACCAAAATTGCTGGGATGCCTTGAAAGCTGTAGTAAGAGGGGAATTTATATCCCTACAAACACACATGAAGAAAATGGAAGGAACACAAATTAACAACCTAACAAGCCACCTAAAGAAGCTGGAAAAGCAAGACCACAAAATCCTAATTTCAGCAGAAGAATCCAGGTCACCAAAATAAAAGCCCAAATCCAGGACATAGAAGACAAAAAGATAATACAAAAAATCAGTGAAACAAAAAGCTGGTTCTTTGAAAGGATGAACAAGATTGATGATCCCCTAGCTAGACTGACCAAGAAAAAATGAGAAAAAAACCAAATAAGCACAGTCAGAAACACAAAAGATGAAGTCACATCTGACACTGAAGAAATACAAAAGATCATTAAAGACTACTACATACACTTGTATGGAAACAAACTTGAAAACCTTAAGGAAATGGAGGACTTTCTGACATCACACAACCTACCTAGATTGGAACAAGAAGAAATTGAGACCCTAAATAGACCAATAACAATCAAGGAAATTGACTACGTAATAAGAAAACTTCCTACAAAAAAAGCCCCAGTCCAGATGGCTTTCCAGCAGAATTCTACAAGACATTTAAAGAGGAGCTGATACCAATCCTACTGAAGGTATTACAGGTGATTGAAAAAGATGGAACTCTCCCCAAATCATTTTATGAAGCCAACATCACATTGATACCCAAGCCAGGTAAAGATCCAACAAAGAAAGAGAACTACAGGCCAATATCTTTGATGAACATAGACGCTAAAATTCTCAATAAGATCCTAGAAAACCGAATTCAGCAATACATCTCAAAAATCATCCATCATGACCAAGTAGGCTTCATTCCTGGGATGCAAGGCGGGTTCAACATTCATAAAATCATAAATGTAATTAAATACATCAACAGATGTCAAAACAAAAACCACATGATTATATCATTAGATATGCAGAAAAAGCTTTTGATAAAATCCAGCACCCCTTCTTGATAAAAACCCTTGAACATCTAGGCATATGGGGCACATACCTCAAAATTGTTCCAGTTCTTAGAGGAAAGGCTCTCAAGTTTTCTCCATTCAGTATGATGTTAGCTGTGGTTTTGTCATAGGGCCTTTATTATGTTGAAATATGTCCTTTCTATGCCTAGATTGTTGAGAGTTTTATCATGAACGGATGTTGAATTTTATTAAATGTTTGTTCTGCATCTATTGAGATGATGATATGGTTGTTACCCTTCATGCTTTTGAGGTGATATGTCATCTCTTTCCTTTGAGGTAATATGTTATTGATTTGCATATGTTGGAACATAATTGCATCCCTGGTGTGACCCCCACATGATTACGGTGTATTATCTTTTTGATGTGATGTTGGATTTGATTTACTAGTATTTTGTTGGTCATTTTTGCATCTACATTCATCAAGGATGTTGGCCTGGAGTTATTTTGTTGTTGTTGTTGTTGTTGTTTCCTCTTCTGTTTTGGTTTCAGGATGATGCTGGCCTTGTAGAATGAATTAGGAAAAATTTCTTACTCTTCAATCTTTTGGAAAAGTATCAGGAGGATTGTTAATAGTTCTTTCTATGTTTGGTAGAATTCAGGTGTGAATTCATTTAGACCTGAGGCTTTTTGCAGGGGAAAAGTTTTTTATTACTGATGCATTCTTATTACTCATTCATTATTGGCCTGTTCAGGTTTGCTATTTCTTCCTGACTTAATCTTGGTAGACTGTATGCTTCCAAAAATATATTCATTTCTTCTATGTTTTCCAGTGTGTCAGCATATAACTGTGATATCAATTGTAATGTCTCCCTTTTCACTTCTGATTTTGTTTATGTGGGTCTTTTGTCTTCTTTTCTTGGTTAGTCTAGCTAGCAATTTATCAATTTTGTTTATCTGTTTGAAGAACAAAATTTTATTTCATTAATTTTGGGGGTTTTTTGGTTCGTTTATATTTTCTTAATTTTTCTTTGATAAAATTTATTATTTTTTCTTCTGCTAATTCTGGATTTGGTTTATTCCTCCTTTTTATAGTTCATTGAGGTACATTATTAAATTACTAATTTGTAATCTGTACACTTTTTATGTAGATATTTATTGCTATAATCTTTCCTCTTAGCACTGTTTTTGCTATATTCCACAGGTTTGAGTATGTTGTAATTTCATTTCTTTTTTCAATAAATTTTTTATTTTTACCTTAATTTCTTTATTGACCCAATGGTCATTGAGGAGTGAGTTAATTTCCATGTATTTGTATCATTTCCAAAGTTCCCCTTGGTATTGGTTTCTAGTTTATTCCTTTGTGGTCTAAGAAGATACTTGATATGACTTCTATTTTTAAAAATTCTTAAGCTTGTTTTGTGGTCTACATATAGTATATCCTGCAGAATGTTCTATGTGTTAATGAAAAGAATGTATATTCTGCAGTTCTATAGAATGTTCTGTAAATGTGTACTAAGTCTATTTGGTCTAAAATCCAGTTTTTCTCATCTTTCCAGGAAAGATGAGAATATTATTTACCATCTCTTTACTTTACTTTTGGGTATCTTCACGATGGTAAATGTTGTAATTTCAATTCCTGATTTAGCACTTCCTTGAACATGTCTTGTAGGACTAGTCTAGTGATAATAAAGTCCTTCACCTTTTTCTTGTATAGGAAGCACTATTTCTCCTTCATTTATGATGAATAATTTTGCTGGACATAGTATCCTAAAGTGGCAGGCTGCTTGTTTATTTGTTTGTATTTTTTTTTTTTTTTTTGCACTTTGAATGTATTACTCCATTCTCTTCTGAACAGTAAAGTTTCTGCTAAGAAATCCACTGTTAATCTGATGGAGTTTCCTTTATAGGTGATTAGTCATTTTTTTTCTTGCTGTTTTTAAGATTAGTTGTTTATCTTTTATCTTACACAGTCTAACTATGATACGCCATGGAGAATACCTTTCACATTGTATCTTCCTGGGGATTGATGAGCCTCCTTTATCTGAATATCTAAATCTCTTTATGGACTTGAGAAATTTTCATCTATTATTTAATTAAATAGATTTTCTTTCTTTTTTATTTTTTATTTTAAAGATGTGGGGTACAAGTTAGGTATTCAGGTTAGGTAATAAATGTTCAGTATGCAGTTACCCTTGTTGATGAAGTGTGTCCCCCCTCTTCCAGCAGATTCCCACAACTGCCAATCCCACCTCCTGCCACCACCCCCAGTCACTACCTGCTGCTGCCAATTAAATAGATTTTCTTATCCTTTCTTTTTTCCTTCCTCCTTGGGGACAGCAATAATTTGAAAATTCAGTCACTTTATGTTGTTCCAAATACCACGAAATGTTTCCCATTCTTCTGAATTCTTTTTTCTTTATATTTGTCTGAGTTATTTCAAAAGACCTGCTTCAAGTTCTGAGATTATTTCTTCTTTTGATCTAGTCCATTGTTGACATTTTCAAGTGTATTTTGTATTTCACTCAATGAATTATTCAGTTTCAAAATCTTTATTTGGTTCTTTTTAACAAATACTTATTTCTTTGGTAAATTTCTTATTCGTACTCTGATCGTTTTTCTAATTTTTTGTAAAGTTTTCCAGAATTCTCTTTTATCTCACTTTACTGAAATTGTTTTATCTCACTTTACTGAGATTGTTGAAAATAAGTATTTTGTATTTGTTAATTTGGAATTTCAAAAATTTCTTTTTAATTAAAATATATTACTGGAGAATTTTTTATGCTGTCATATTTCCTTGCTTTTTAATATTTCCTGTGTCCTCACATTGATTTCTGTACATCTAGCCTAATTGTCACACATTCTTATTTTTGAACTTACTTTCATAACGGAGAACATTTTCCAGAAGATATTATGGTGTTGGTTGGGTAAGGTTCTTTAGCTTTGATTCTAAATGCATGTGTATAGTATATGTATGCAGGTATATGGGTATATAGCATGTGTATTGTTTATTTGGCTTTAAAGAGCATTAGTAATATCTGTGATTTCCTAAATGGGTTAGGGTGTAGTTATTAGTAGAAGCTGCGCTAAAGCAGTGCTGGAAACTTAGATGCCAGTTAGGATAGTCTTCAGGCCACAGTTGTGACAGTGGTGGGCTGAGCATGCCTATATTTGTATCCCAGAGAAGTTTATGCTGGTATTGGTATTGGCAGTTATAAGCAGGCCAATTCTTTTTCTTATCTTTCTCTTTATTTTTTTAGTTTTTAATTTAAAACATTTTTTATTTCAAATATGTGTGGTACAATTCAGGGTTAGGGATACAAATGTTCATTATGCAGGTACACTTGTTGATGAGGTGTGCCCCCCCACCTTCCCTGATAGTGTCTACTGCCACTCCCGCTGCCACCCTCCTCTGGCAGTTTACCACTACTGCCAATCCCTTTCTAATAGTATTACAATACTTGTTCAAAATTCGCTTACGGGTGAGAATATGTGATACTCAATTCTTTGCTTCTGTGATAGATCATTTGGTATTATAGCCTTTAAATCCATCCAAGTTGCTGCGAAGTTTATAATTTTATCCTTCTTTATGTCTGTGTAACATTCCATTGTGTATATGTACTTTTTTTTACCCAGTCCTCTTTCGATGAGCAGCACGGTTGGTTCCATGTTTTTGCTATTGTAAATAATGCTGGAATAAACATGCATGTGCAGATATCTTTTTCATAGAATGATTTGAGTTCCTCCAGGTATATTCCCAGTAGGGTTGTATGGGAGGTTGATTTTTAGATCCTTTAGGAATAGCCCCACTGTTTTCTACAGAGTCTGTATAAGCTTACACTCCTACCAACAGTGTAGAAGTGTTCCTGTTCACTGCATCCTCTCCAGCATCTGTTGTTTTTTGAGTTATTGATGATGGCCATCCTGACTGGAGTTAGGTGGTATCTCAGTGTGGTTTTAATTTGCATTTCTTTGATGACTAATGAGGTTGAGCATTTCTTCATGTATCAGTTGGCAGCTCGTATGTCTTCTCTTGAGAAGTATCTATTCATATTTTTTGCCCACTTTGTAATGGGGCTGTTTTTTTGTTGTTGTTGTTTTCTTTTTGGCACGTTTGAGTTCCTTGTGATCCTAGATGTTAAGTCTTTGTCAGTTATACAGTTGGCAAATATTTTTTCCCATTCTATGGGCTGTCTCTCCACTCTCTCAATGGTTTCTTTAGCTTTGCAGAAGATCATCAGTTTGATTAGGTCCCACTTGTCTATCTTATCTCTTATGGCATGAACACTCAGGGTTTTAATCAGGAGTTGGTTACCAGTTCCAATTTCCATAAGGGTGTCTCTTGCATTTTATAAGGTTCTTATTGTTTGAGGTTTTATGTTTAGGTCTTTGATTCATTTAGAGATGATTTTTGTGTACAGTGATAGGTAGGGGTCTTGTTTTAATCTTCTGCAAATGATCAGTCGGTTTTCCCAGCACCATTAACTGAATAGGTTCTACTCTCACCAGTGGCTGATGGTGGAGACTTTGTCGAAGATGAGTTGGTTGAAAAATTGAGGTTTGTTTTCTGGAATCTCTATCCTATTCCATTGGTCTATATGCCTGTTCTTGTACCAATGCTAGACTGTTTTAATTATTGTTGCTTTATAATGAATCTTAAAGTCTGAGAGTGTGATACCTTCTGCTTTGGGTTTTTTCCCCCTCTGAGGATTGTTTTGGCTATTTGTGGCTGTTTGTGTTTCCATATGAATTCCTATATTGTCATTTCCAGGTCTAAGAAAAATGCTGCTGGTGATGTAATGGTTATTGTATTAAATCTGTAGATCGCCTTGGGTAGGTTGGACATCTTAACGAAGTTGATTCTTCTGATCTATGAGCACGGAGTATTTTCCCATTCGTTTGTGTCATCTTTGATTTCTTTGAGCAGTGTTTTGCAGTTTTCATTGTAAAGGTCTTTGATTTCTCTGGTTAGGAAGATGCCAAGTATTTCATTTTGTGTGTGTGACAATTATGAATGGGATTGTGCTTTTCATCTGGGTTTCTGTTTGTTTATTGTTGGTGTATAAGAATGCAACTGACTTTTGCACATTTATTTTATACCCTGAGACTTTGCCAAAATCCTTTATCAGTACAAGGAGATTTTTGACAGATTCTCTTGGGTTTTCGAGGTATAGAATCATGTCATCTGCGAAGAGTGATAAGCTAACTTCCTTTTTTCCTATTTGGAGACCCCTGATTTCCTTCTCTTGTCTGATTGTTCTAGCTAAGATTTCCAATACTATGTTGAACAGGAGAGGTAAGAGTGGGCATCCTTGTCTTGTTCCAGTTTCAGGGGCAATGGTTCCATTTTCTGTCTGTTTAGCAGTTTGTTGGCTGTGTGTTTCTCATAGATGGCTTACTTTTTTGAGATATGTTCCATCTATGCCTATATGTTTGCTGGATTTCATCAAAAGTTTTTTCTGTGTCTAATGATATAATCATGTGGTTTTGTCTTTACATTTGCTGATGTATTTAATTACACTTATGATCTTGCAGATGTTGAACCAGCCCTGCATTCTGGGGATGAAGCCTACTTGTTTGTGGTGGATAATTTTTGAGATGTGCTGTTGGATCCATTTTGCTAGAATCTTGTTGAGAATTTTACCATCTGTGTTCATCAAGCAGGCCAATTCTTAAGCTTCTAGATGGCTTGCTTAAGTGTTGGTAGTTGGAGTGATGAGCCAGGTGAGTGGGCTGGTTATATGGCCTCAAAGAAGCCTTCCTGGAATGGGCAATGGCAGTATCAGTGTTGGGATGATTCTCTGGGTCTCAAACAATGTGCATTTAAAATTGTGGTTGCTGTGATGGGCTGAGTAGGCCAGTCATCGGGTCTGCTGATGGTCCTGGCAGGTAGGTGCTAGGTGAAATGGTAGGAACTGAGAGTTTAGTTCCAACCTTCGGTCTCCAGAAGGAGTTCTCAGGTATCCAAGGTAGTGGATTGGGTTGAGTAGTCACCCAAGACATGGGCCATGTGCTCTGCTTAGAGTAGGAGGTAAAGACAGGTTGGGTGGGCTTTGTTCAGGGCCTGCTTAATAGTAAGAGAGGTACCATCTGTTGTGGGCAAGGATAAAGCAATCCTCAGACCCAAGGCAGAGTGCATGACGAACAGTAGCAGCTGTGCTGATGCCCCACCACTAGAGAGGGTAGGGCCAGCCTTTGTGGTTACAGACTTGGCCAACTGGTGAAAAATGCATATCCTTCTTATGTCCCATTATGACAGAGTTTACACACCTTCTTATCTCCAGCTCCAAAACCCATGCCCAGATTGCAACTAAGTCCCAGTGGCAATTCACACTCTGCTTACATCCCAGTCTTGGTCCCAGTGATGCTCACTTCCCAGCACTGGCAGCTATAGCCCACACTTTACTCATTGCTCAGCTCTGGATAAAGGAATATTCCCAGCATGCACTCCAGTCTCAGCTAACGTTTCTCTAATTTCTCAGACCCAGCACTGCTGGGTCCCAAGATAGTACTCAGTCTGCCAAAGGCTAGGTTTGAAAATGACACCTTGCTATAGGTGCTTAGATTTTAGAAGGGGTATAGTCCCAGCACAAGCTCCCTCCCTGGAGTAGTTCCATTTCATGGTCCCTTGGCAGCTTGTTGCACCAGCTACAGGGTTCTCCAGTGGCCAGAACTGTAGGATTTCATGGTGGGGATGTGGGCTGCTGGAAGTCTTTCACTTACCCTTTCCCTACACTGGGAAGTCACTCTTGGCTCCCAGCTGATCCCTAGCCAAGCAGACTGTCTTTCTTCCTTAACCTTCCCTGCCTCTGGTGTTTCCTGTAACTTTTTTGCTGAGTTCCAGTGCCCTCTCTTGGATAATGCATTCAAAGTACGCTTGTCTGGTTTTTTGTTGTTGTTGTTTTTTGTTTTGTTTTGTTTTGTTTCAGTTGGAGTCTCACTCCATCCCCCAGACTGGAGTGCGGTGGCATGCTCCCAGTCACCACAGCCTCGGTCTGCTGGGCTCAGGCGATCCTTCTGCCTCGGCCTTTCAAGTAGCTGGAACTACAGGCACGCACTACCATGCCCGGCTAATTTTTTGATTTATTGTAGAGATGAGGTCTCGCCAAATTGCCCGGGCGGGTCTCGAACCTGCGAGCTCAGGCAATCCATTTTTTGAGTTGGAGTGTCACTCTGTCACCCAGACTGGAGTGCAGTGACCGCTCCCGGCCACCGCAGCCTCAACCTGCTGGGCTCCGGCAATCCTTCCGCCTCAGCCTTCCAAGTAGCTGGAACTACAGGCGCGCGCTACCACATCCTGCTATTTTTTGGTCTCACTGCCCAGGTGGGTCTCGAAGCCGCGGGCTCAGGCAATCCACTCACCTCAGCCTCCCAAGACATGGGATTACAGGCTGAGCCACTGAGCCCGGCAGTACGCTTGTCTATACTCTACTTTGGTTCTCCTAAATAGAGGAGGCAGGCTTGAAATGCTTCTAAGTCAGCCATCTCAAAGCACCTCCTTCTATGTTTCAAATTCTAATAGGGTACAAAACTACTTTATTTTGTTTTTTTTTAAGTAAAACATTTCCATGTGGAAAAAAGAAACCCATATTTTTCAGACATAAATAAAAATCATGTGAAATCCCACTACCTTGAGATTCTTGGAGTTGACATTTCTCATACTAGTCTTTAGACATCTCTCTAAGCATAGATATTTACAGTATATGAATATTTTTAATGGAATCATATTACATGTGCTTTTCTGTTTTTATGATCTCTTATTTGACCCATAGGTATATAGAAGTTTCATTTATTCATTTTTAAAAATATTGGATGTTTTAGTAATTTTTAAAATTGATTTCCAACATAAACATAATCTGGTGAGAGAAACTAATCCATATGATACTAATTGCTTCTGCATTTGTTGACGCTTGCCTACTATATGATTAATTTTACTAAATGCTGTAGGTGTGTTTGAAAGGAACATGCAATCTCTATATGTTGGTGCATGTTGACTGTGTTAGAGGAGCTCTGTAAAGGTTTCCCACTAATATTTAAGATATGTCTCTTTCTCTTTGTAGTTCTATTTTTGCTTTATAGACTATAAGTTTCTGCTTAGAATTATTATATCTCTCTAGAAAAATAATTCTTTTATCATTACATATCCTTCAATTTATTAAATGCTATGCAAAACTATATATTTTGTATGACATTATATAGCTATGTAATTTTCCTTTTGGTTAGGTTTGGCCTAATATTTAACTTTTATTATTTTTGTATTTTTTACCAAACCGGAAATTTCATTCTATTTATATGGTGAATTTAGCATATTTACATTTATTATCATTGCAAATATATTTAGATTCTTCTTTACCATCTTATTATGTGTTTTCTATTATGATATTCCAGTTCTTTTTTCTCTTTCTATTCCTGTCATAATAATATTTTACTTCACATTAAAAACTCTTGTACATATTAAAATATTATATGCCTCTTTCTATCAATGTGTACTTTTTAATATATTTCAGATTTATACTCTTTACTGAAGTGCATATTATTAATTTATTTCTATACAAGCACGCTTTTTGTGCTCTACTTAAGAAATATCTTCATATTCCAAGGACATTAAGATATTATCTTTACAAGATTTTGCTTTGCCTTTTGCATTTAGATCCACAGTTAATCCAGAATTGATATATATGTATTCATGAAGCAGGAGCCAAGATTATTTATTATTATTATTATTATTTATTTGCTCCAACATTATTAATGGAATAGGTTTTTCTTTACCCAAAAACACTGCAGGCCCAAAATTTTTCCCAAAATGAAAGGGTTACATATGTCTAGCTCTGTTTCTAGACTCACTATTCATTCCATTGATCAGTTTGCCTGTCTTTATCCTATGTATTAATTAAAGCAATAATTATTTAGTTCACAGTTTTGTGGATCAAAAAATGGAACTGGGGCCAGGCGCAGTGGCTCATGCCTGTAATCCCAACACTTTGGAAGGCACAGGAGAGAGAATTGCCTTCGCCCCGGGGTTTGAGACCAGTTTAGGCAGCTTGGTGAGACCTCAACTCTACAATTAATCAAAATATTAGCCAGGCGTGGTGGCACACGCCTGTGGTTTTAGCAACTTGGATGACTGAGGCGGAAAGATTGCCTGAGCCCAGAAGGTTAAGGCTGCGGTGGCTGTGAGCATGCCACTGCATACCAGCCTGGGAGACAGAGTAGGACTCTGACTCAAAAAATTTAAAATATACATTATAAAATGTTGGAGCTGGTCATAGTGGAAGTTATTCTGGTCTTGAATGGATTGTCAGTCACCTGTTAGTCAGGTAGGAAGTTCTTGTGGGGTTTGATTGAATATTGGATGAAACAATAGAAGCAACAGAGCCGCGTATTTTTCACCATCCAACAAACAAGCCTGGATTTTGTACATGATATTAGTAAGAATTCAAGACAATGAGTAGAGATGTATAAGTGCTCTTATAAGATGCCTTGGTTCAGAAATAACACAATGTCTTTTCTGCCACATCCTACCCACAAAACAATCTCAGGTTCAAAAAGTAGAGAAAACTACTTCAATCTTGATGGGAAATGCTTCAAAGCAAAATTACTAGGGTGCATGGACACAGGTAAAGGAATAAATTCAGTCATTTTTGCAAATAATCAATAACAGTCCACTCTTTGAATGTAATTATTTGCACCCTTCCCATATTAAAAATACACTGAGCCCAATCTATTACCCCCCAAAAGTTGTATTCAGTCATAACGTCATATGTGATGTCCAGGATCTAGAGATTTATATCATGTTTAAATGCAGGTTTTTCTTTGTAGTTTCTCTTGGTCTGGAGATCTATAAACTAAAAAAGACAGAATATGTGAATCCCACATATCCAACATGTAAAGTTTTATATGGCATTATATTGCAATGTTCTAAGTTCTTCAGTCCAATTTATTCACTGACAGAATGTATTTCTTGTCAAAATGTATGCCATAGTACCAAAAAGGAAATCATCAAGCAGAGTTTCATGTAACTCCATATTAGTTGCTCTTATAGTGTTTCTGTTTCATATTAATTCCTTCTGGTTGTGTTGTTTACTGTTACATGAGTTGGTAGAACTCAGTGTATTTGATAAGTTTTGACCATTTCTATTAGAAGGGCAATGAACTATGAACTACATTAGTAACTGAGTCCCAACTACTACTTACTATGAGCTCCCCAGTACAGAAATGCCATTCGCAGGCTACCAAAGATTGTAAGAGCAGATACAGAAGAAAGTTCCTGGCATTAAGCTAGGGAGGAAAAATAAAACCTTCAAAAATTAATGTGAGTCCTAAATTTTTGGAAAGTAGTGGCATATATAAGGGTTTTGTTAGATTTCTAAAACTATTTTTTAATGCACATATTTGTTTTAAGAGGAAAGAAGAAATATAGCACAGTAGCTCCATGGCATAGTTGTTATGTTTAACAGGGGTGCTGTTGCTTGATATTAGTTGTGGGCTTATCGATCCTTTTTAGTTACTGTGGTTTTTCTCTGTAAGAATTTTAGAGTGATGTGACATCAGAGTTATTTCCCAGTTACCCAATGAATGCCTATTCATCTTTTGCCTTTCTTTTATTGCTTTCCAACACAATATATTTTCTGGCAATGAGAATGGTATTCTGTTGGACAAAGGCAAGAAGAACTAATTTATCTTCAATAATTATTGGCAAGTAATTTGGTAACAAAGTCAATAACTTCTGCTAAATTTTCTGGGTCTCAACCTGGAATGTATTCTCTTGTGAAGATTAAGTTGAGGAGACATTTGCTGAAACCCAGAACCACAATGTTACAGAAGAGAAAAAATCAAACCATTCCTCTGTAACAGCCATTCATTTTGCAATACATGCCTTGCATTGGACTAGAATGAGTATTTTTGTTTCCATGAGGTTCAACTAATGGAACATCCTAGACTTACATGAAAAACTGCTAATCTTTAGATGAGTGACAATAATAGTTGATTAAGAAGCAAACATTAGCAAGATGGCTGACTAAAGTTACTTGTACTTGTTCCCAAACATGCACACAAATAAAGGGAACAAAACAGTAAATATACAACTATATTTTTACTGGAGTAACTGAAAAAGCTCATTGGAAAGCACCAAGAGAGCAACAACCTCAGAGCACAGAAACTCAGGATAGCACTATAGAGACTGAAGTGACATTGTCTTCCCTACCAGGATTGACTCAGAATTAGGAAGACCTTCTTATGGGAAAAACATAATATAGAGATCTGGTGAGGTAGTCCCCATTGTTGTCACAGACACAAGCTGTCTTTATTACAGAAGTCCCCTAATCCTCTCAGGTCCCACATCCAGTTTACAAAGCTGCTAGGAATTTGTGCAGCTGCATTGCCTCAGAGTAAGAGCCTATGCTGAGCACCCCACACCCTTGAAACCTAAGTTGCTACCTCATGGTGCCATCTTGAAACAAAACTCACTGTTAGAGTGCATCCTATTCTGAGGGCCAGTAACCACTGATTTTTTATCCCTGGGCACTGCTGTCATTCCACCACATTCATGTGGGTAGCTGCAGCACCATAGTCTTAGCTTCCTGGAACTTAGGCCTGAGAGAAGAACTGAAACTCCAGCATCCTAACCTAGGTAGCATAACACTCACCCCAGGGAACATGCAGACCTACACAGAGGGGAAACTGCCTTTCAGACAACCGGCCACCATAGATCTCATCACAAAGCCTGTTGGTTTGCCATGCCTGCATGCACCTGACAACTAGATTAGCACACCTACTGCAACAAAAATCTTCACAATTGCTTCAGTTTAGGTTATTGTGGCAATCGCAAACATTGTTGACAAGGACTACAGCTGAAGAAACTTTATGGAGATTATGCTAGTGAGTCCACCCCAAACCAAAGACAATGACCCATACCTAACCAAAACCTTGGAACCATTAATAGGAAAAAGTATCTCCCTACAAAAGCTACTCCATAAAATTGGAAAAACCAACTGTGCCACTAGATGTGCAGATATCAATGTAGAAAAAAAGTTAGGAAATGTGATTCCCCCCCAAAGAAATATCTTAAGTGTCCAGTAACAGACCCTAAAGCAAAGGATTTTTTCAAAATGCCTGAAACAGAATTCAGTATAATGATCTTAAGGAAAGTCAACAAGATACAAGAGAATGCAGACAAACAATTCAATAACATCAGGAAAGCAATCTAAATGAGAATTTAAACAGACATAGAATATTTAAATGAAATTTAACAAAGAAATGGATTTTATTTAAAAAATAGAAATCTTGAAGATAAATAATTCAATGAATGAAATAAAAGGTATAGTTAAAAGCTTCAAAAATAGACTAGATATGGCAGAAGAAAAAAAATTACTAACTTGAAGACACATCTTTTGAAATAACCCAGTAAGAGAAGAAAAAAAAGAAAGAAGAATTTTTTTTTAAATGAGGAAAGCCTATGGGACTCTGGTACACATTAAGTAAACCAATATAGCCATGTGCTATATTGGCTTATATTGGTTTATATTTTACTGAATGATAAATGGCATATACAACAGTTGTCTCAAAATATTTTAATGCCATATTTTTACTGCATATTTTCTATGTTTAAATACATAAGTACCATTGTGCTGCAATTGCCTACAGTGTTCAGTACAATAACGTGCTGCACAGGTTTGTAGCCTAGGCACAACAGGCTATATCATGGAGCCTAGGTTTTAGAAACTACTATGAATAACTATATGCCAGCAAATTAGAGAACATAAAACAACCATATAAATGCATACAACCTTCCAAGATTAAATTATAAAGAAATTAAAAATCTGAACAGGCCAATAATGAGTAAAGTAATTGGAGCAATAATAAAAAACCTGCCATCAAAGAAAAACCATTCACTGCTGATTTCTATCAAGCATTTAAAGAAGGGCTAATATCAATTATCCTCAAACTATTGCAGAAAATTTAAAAAGAAAGTAATATAAAATTGATTGTACAAAGCCAACATTACCCTGATTCTAAAACCAGACAAGAAAATACACACACACACACACACACACACCAAAGACTATAAACCAATAACACTGATGAATATAGGTATAAAAATTGTCAAAAAGATACTAGCAAACTAAATTCAACAGCATATTCAAAAGGTCATTTACCATGATCTAGTGGGATTCATCCAAGGGAAGCAAGGATGACTCAACATTCGCAAATCAATAAATGTGATATACCACACTAGCAGAAAAAAATACAAAAATCATACGGTCATTTCAATAAATGCAGAGAAAATACTTGACACAAGTCAGCATTCCTTCATGATAAAAACTCTCAAAAATGTAGATATAGAAGGCATACTCCTTAGCACAGTAAAAGTTATATATGACAAACACACAGCTAAGATCATTCTGAACAGGGAGAAGCTGAAAGCTTTTCTCTAAGATCAGGAAAAAGAAAAGGATGCCAAGTTTCACCACTTCAGAAAGTCCTCACCAGAGTAATTAGGCAAAAGAAAGAAATAAAAGACATCCAAATTGGAAAGGGGGAAGTAAGTTGCCCCTGGCTGCCCATGACATGCTCTTAAATAAAGAAAACCTTAAGGATTCCATAAAAACAGTTACACCTAAGAAATAAATCTAGTTTTTAGGGTGCAAGATCAACATACAAAAATCCATAGCATTTCTATATTCCAATAGTGAACTATCTGAAAAACAAAATCAATAAAATAATTTAATTTATAATAGCCATCAAAAGCAGTACCTAAAACTAAACAAGAAGGTAAAAGATCTCTACACTGAAAAATATAAAATAGTAATAAAGTAAATTGAAGAAGACAAATAAATGGAAAGATATCTCATGTTCATGAATTGGAGGAATTAATATTGTCAAAATGGCCACACCACCCAAATAATCTACAGATTTAATGCAATTCTTACCAATATACCAATGGTTTTTTTTAGAAAAAAAAACCTAAAATTCATATAGAACACAAGTATCATGAAAAGCCAATATAATTCTAAACAAAATTAAAAATCTGTAAGTATTCCACATTTTGACTTCAAAATATTCCAGAAAGCCATATTAACCAAAACAGCATGTAATTGCCCTAAAAACACACAGATTGAACAATGAAATAGAGTAAAGAGTTCAGAAATAAATTTATGCATCTTCAGTCAATTGGTTTTCAACAAAGTTGACAAGAACACACATTAGGGAAAAGACAGTATCTTGAAGTCATGGAGCTGGTAAAATTGGATATTCACATGAAGAAAAATATAGACCCTTATTTCTTAAAATACAAAAATCAGTACATAATGGATTAAAAAGTTAAGTATGAAACCTGAAATTATGAAATTACTATAAGAAAACAGACAAAATGCTTCACAACATTGGGCTGAGCACAGATTTTTAAAATAACACTTTAAAAGCACAGGCAACAAAAACAAAAATAGAAAAATGGAATTACATCAAACTAAAAAACTTTTGCACAGCAAAAGAAACAACAGAGTGAAGAGACAACCTACATAATAAGAGATAATATTTGCAAACTATTCATCTGGCAGTTCCTTACATCCAGAATATGTAAGGAACTTAAGCAACTCATCAACAATAAGACAAAAAACTCCATTTTTAAATGAGCAAAAGATCTTAATAGACATTTCTCAAAAGAAAACATACAAATGACCAACAAATATATGAAAAAATGCTCAATATTACTAATCACCAGGGAAATGCAAATCAAAACAACAAGACATCACTTCACTCCACAAAGAGTAGCTATTATGATAATAAAATAGTGATTATCAAAAGGACAAAATAAAACAAAATGTTGGGGAGGATGTGAAGAAAAACATACACACTGCTGGTAGAAATGCAAATTAATACAGCCATTATGGGAAACAGTATAGAGGGTCTTCAAAAAATTAAAAACATAACTATGATATGATCCAGCAATTTCACTTCTGTATATGTGTCAAAAAAATGAAATTAGTATGTCGAAGAGATATCTGCACTCTCATGTTCATTGCAGCATTATTTACATTAGTCAAACTATGGAATCAAAAACTATAAAATCTTGTCATTTGTGACAACATAGATGAACCTGGAGAATATCATGACAGGTGAAATAAGCCAGATACAGAAAGACAAATACTGTATGATCTTACACATATGTGGAACTTTTTAAAAAGTTGTCATCATAAAAAGAGAAAGTAGAACCGGGTAGAGGGGATATGGGGAGAGATTGATCAACAGGTACAAAATTATAATTAGGAGGAATAAATTCTGGTGTTCCATTGCACATAGAGTGACCATAGTTAATATAGGTATTTTATATTACAAAATAACTGTAAGAGAGTCTTGAGTGTTTTCACAATAAAGAAATGACAAATGCATGAGGTGACAAAATACGTGACAAATGCTGTTAACAGTTCTGGGTTGATCATTACACAACATATATATGTATTGAAATATCAAATTTTACTCCATAAATATATACTATAACAATATGTGGATTAAATTTTTTAAAATATAAATTATATAAATTTAAAAAATAATATTATAAAATGAATAAACTCAGACTTTAATTAAACAATCCAGACACATCAACAAAAATAAATCTCAAAAACATGTTGAATAAAAAACAAATTACAGGGTAAAATATATACTATATTATATAACTTACTGCATTTTTATATACATGAATCTGTATACTATTTATGAACACATGCATATAGAAATATATACTATGA